>NW_027527441.1:565035-692965 GCF_008692635.1 Crocuta crocuta
GCGGCGGGGGGGGCGGTGGGAACGTGGGAGGGAATGGTATATGAGAGGAATGGGACATCGCTTCGGTCTGTGGGAACATATTCAGGCAAGGCTGTGACACATGCAAATCCAATTGGAAATGCTTTTATTTTACTTTTTTTAAATGTTTTTTTTTTTAATGTTTTATTTACTTCTAGGAGAGAGAGAGAGACAGCGTGAGCAGGGGAAGGTCAGAGAGAGAGGGAGTCACAGACTGAAACAGGCTCCAGGCTCCGAGCTGGCAGTCAGCACAGAGCCCGACGCGGGGCTGGAACCCACGAACCGCGAGATCATGACCTAAGCGAAAGTTGGACGCTTAACCGACTAAGCCACCCAGGCGCCCCAGAAATGCTTTTAATATCTACCTAAATAAGTTGTGGGTGTGCCAGGAAGAACACATGTGTTGAGAATACAGATTCAACTTTCATCTAATCCAAAGAGGTATTGGAAATATTACCTAGCATGTGATGCTCCAGAGAGGACGATATCCCGTGTCTTAAGAAAGTACTAATAAATGGGGGCACCTGGATGGCTCAGCTGGTTGAGCATCTGACTCTTGATTTTGGCTTAGGTCCTAATCTCGCAGTTCATAGGATCGAACCCCACATTGGGCTCTGTGCTGGCAGCACAGACACTGCATGGAATCCTCTCTCTCCCTCTCTCTGCGCATCCCCCGCTGGTATGCATATTCTCCCTCTCTCTCTCTCTCTCTGTCAAAATAAACTTGAAAAAAAAGTACCAATAATGAAAAATTCACCTGTGTTAGCTACATGCTTAGAGATGGTTACAACTTTGTGAGGAGATTCCCAAATTACTTAAACTGGAAATGTGAATCCAGGAGATCAAACCCATTTTCAAGTTCTACTTTATCACACCCAACATTAGGGCAATGTCTTTGGCAAAAGCAAAAGTTGTTTGTCTCATCCTATTATTTTGGATCTATGACTCACCTGTGCTATGACAAGGACCCCTCCCCCCTATTCCCCTTGATATGAAGTTTTCCTCCTCTTATTGGGTGTAGGGGTCCTTTAATTCTAGGGAAATTTAGAAAAAGGACAGGGACACCTGGGTGAATGAGTCAGTTAAGTGTGTGACTCTTGATTTTGGCTCTGGTCATGATCTCATGGTTGTAGGACAAAGCCCTGGGTCGGGCTCCAAGCTGAGTGTGGTGCCAGCTTAGGATTCTCTATCTCCCCCCTCTCTCCGCCCCTCCTCTGCTTACATGTACACATGTACACCTCTAAATAAGTAAATAAAAATAAACATTAAAAGGGATAAAAAAGGAGGGGGGGGAAGCGTCCAACTTTGGCTCAGGTCATGATCTCACGGTTCGTGGGTTCGAGCCCCGTGTCGGGCTCTGTGCTGACAGCTACCTCCGAACCTAGAGCCTGCTTCAGATTCTTTGTCTCCCTCTCTTTCTGGCCCTTCCCTGCTCACACTCCCTCTCTCTCTCAGAAATAAACATTTAAAAAAGTGTTTTAAAAAGAAAAAGAAAAAGTACAAAAATTATAAATGCAATCAGTCTTAGCCTATTATCTTTGTTAAATTAATAATATTCTGTGTGCAATTGATTTTTCTTAATTTTTATGCTTATTTCTTTATTTTGAGAGAGAGAGCACAAGTAGGGGAGGGGCAAAGAGAGAGACACAGAATGTGAAGCAGGCTCCAGGCTCCCCACTATTAGTGCAGAGCCCAACGTGTGGCTCAAACTCACAAACCATGAGATCATGGCCTGAGCTGAACTCAAACACTTAACCGACTGAGCCACATAGGCACCCCATGCAACTGATATTTTAAATACACTGTATTGTTTAAAAGACTTCAACATAGAATGCCTAAGAAGTCATCTTTATGATTCAAGTCTTAAATAAGGCATAACTGAATAACTTTTGTCTTTTATTTTTAAAACCCAGCATTGGGCTTGAACCCATGACCCCAAGATAACCAAGTCACATGCTCTATCGACTGAGCCAGCCAGGTACCCCTAACTTTCAAAACTTTAAGTTCGTAGCTATAAGAAACTTAAAAATTGTAAATAATCTTGTAACATGCAGAAGAATTAAGATCCAACATATTTACAACTTTAATTTATGAGATTTACAAGTATAATTTAAGCACATGAGAAAGTTTATTTGTTAGACAATTTAAAAAGAAAATCGAGTATCTTAAATTTATAAGTGCAGTTTAAAATATTTAAGCAATTTAATTAACTAGGTTGTAAAAAAAGAAAAATCCTTTGAAAGTGATTGCTAAAGTTGCCAGATTTAGTAAAATAATTAGATTTGTAAATTGAACTCAAAGCTTAAGAAAGAACTCAATTTTTGAATCTGTAATTTTAATAAAGCAAATGTTCTATTCATAATGAAAGTAGCCCTCAAGTCATTTTCCTAAGGATTAAAATCACGTTTAAGAACACCAAAAGGCTCACCCAGGTATCATATGACTACCCAGGGCATCTGTGTCCTCACTGATTATGAAAGGCCTGGGTTCAAGAACCTCTGACATCTCCACCAGCTCCTTACAGAGAGCTGAAAGTCTTGTATCTCACCCACTAGGCAGTTTGTTATTCATTGTTGACCACGTGTACAGTCTTCTCCAAAGGGCTACTGGGTCTAATTTTAGTTCTTATCCCAGAAGCATGGTTATGACCTAACACAAAGTGTTTCTCACCCTCACCTGCCCAAGAGACAGACTTCCCAGCCCCTGCTCGCAGGGGGCACTACGAGGACTCAGGAAGCAGGGTTTCTCCATTCATGTAGAGGCTGCATCTCGCCAAAACATGCTTATACCCACTCTCTGTTTTGTTTGCTCTGCCAGCACTAACCACATTCAAAGAGTGGGATGGATGCATCTCTTCTCCAACTGCAGTGGAATTGCTCCTATTATGTGCTACAATCCATTAAGGGTCATGTATATTGGATTTTCTCACCTCCTCCAGGTGATGGATAGCTCTCCACCACCTCACACAGCTCTGCTTGGCTTCTGGTTATGGAATCTTTCCAAACACAAGCCTGAACATCCCTCTTTCACTCGGAACACAGCACAGGAGGAGGAGCTTTGAAGTGCAAGCAATGTTGGAGCATGAGATATAAACCCAGAAACAGGGACCTCCTAGCATAGGTCAATTATAGATCCAAAATAATAGGATGGGAACTGAAAGGCCCCAGCCCACCTATGGAACATGGAATCTCTCAACAAATACCCTTCAGTAAATGTCCATTCTCAACCCAACTCCCCCAACACCTCCCCCGTCAAAGGGTATAATGCACTGTAACTTTATTCTAACTATGCAGGGAACTACATCATCATGTCAACCTCAGCTAGGAGACTCTGCTCTCAGAACGACTCCATCTCACGCTCAAACACTGTCACATCCAGCAACCCCCAAGCACCGGAATCTAGTGTGATCACTTGCCTGAGTGCAAAAGTGGAATAATAATCAGGTAAGGATCCACTTATGAGCCAATAATGAGAATCAGCCTGACCACATTTCCTGTTTTGCTTTCCAAATAAACAGACCACTGGATGGACAAAGTCCGAGAAATATAAATAGAATGAATCACTGCTGCTGACGGGTGAGGACGAGGGAACCTTCTAAATGCGCTGAATTAAAGGACAGGGCGATCCAAATTAGCCTGAAGGGCATAGGCACAGAACAGAGTGAGAAACAGAGAAAAACAACTAGAAAGAAACCGATAAGGAAAATTGTCCCTCACACGCAAACAAAGGCTTCCGGCAGCTCACAAACACTTAAAGTCCTCAGCATTGGTCTAAACAAAGAGGGAGAAAGATGCAGACACGATAAATAAAACATCCCCTCCAAAAATCAATGAATGAAAATTAATTGGCATTGTGGTTTAGCACTGTAGCCATTGCATTTCCTTGGTTTAAACCCTATCCACCCAGGGGATTTTGATCCCGTTGACGACGCCACGTGTGTTTCAGAGGTTTTATGGTCTTGGTATAATTGCAAGTGACCAAGTTCAATCTTTGCATTTCACATTACAGCCCCTGGACCATTTCCGGATGTGGAGTTTGTTTTAACCTGCATTTCCATGAGATGTGAGGTGCTACACTCTAGCATCTCTTGACCTGTCAAAAGCAGTCTCCCTGGGGAGATTATAACCTCTTTTAGGGAAAGTGAGCCTCAGGAACATTTTGCAAAAGGGAATCCTTCCCCCTGTGTTGCTCAGAAAACAGCAGAGCCAGAACTTGCCATCCCAGTGCGCAGTGCAGGGTCTTTTACTGTTCCAGGAGGAAATAACATGTGAAAATCCAAGTTTTCTAACTTTATGAAAGAGGGAGCTTATTTTTCCTTTCCCTTCACTCCAAACTTCCAGATCATTTAGGGACCAGCTCTCCTGCTCAGAGTAGCTGGCTGAGCCCCTCACAGGTGGCTGTCACCACTTCCAGCATTTAGGGAACCGAATCCTGCCTGATAGAACTCTCCGGTTCAGTCACATTCTGCAAAGGCCATGGCAGATCTAAAAATACTTAATGAGCCACGTTCATGCAAATGTTTGCCAGTTATAGAAGGACTGTCCAAAAGCATAAAATCAACCTAAAAATATATACAATAACGTGAGGAATCAAAGCAGAAGTCTCATCAGTGTAATAGGAAGGATCTATGGATGAAATAAGATGCATTCCCATTTGAGTTGTAACACTAGGGATCTCCACCCATCACCTTAAGCCCTGTTTAAATAAATAAATAAATAAATAAGAGCATTTCCTTCACCAAAATCTGATAAATAATGCATTGGTGATGGTGACAAGTTTGTAAAGACTGTGCAAGAGATCATGGGGGCCATGTATCTTCTTAATTCTTCCCTGTCTCATACAAACCACGACCTTCATCTCTGTGATTCGAACATTTGGCCTCAAATGTCAACAGGCTTATGCAGTGAGTCGGTGAATTCAGCTGTGTGTGATTGGATTCACCACAAATTCCAGAATTAATGTGTGTTCAACAAGCAGTTATACTTCAATAACATTTCAGTGTGAAAGAAAAATGGGCCAAGAATGTAAAAATTGAAATGTTATTAGCCTGCTGCTTCTCCTTGTTATTGGCAATACTATCATTTCTGGTTAAAGACTTCACGTTGTGGCTGGAGATTCTCTAGCCTCCCCTAACTGACTAAGACACCCCAAATGAATGAAGGCAGCAGTCTCTTGTTTGCACCAGGATACCACCAAATGTTTTCATCAACAGGGAACCAGAACTACCTATGAAAGCAAATCAATCAGCCTCTCCAATATTACTCTCCTTCTTGTCATACTACACCCTGAAAAAGAACTAGAAAAAATTAACTATCAAACAATGGTTTCCATTGAGATATCTATTGGCTCACAGGCCTATTGAGATGTTTTAACCACACGTGTATGGTAGTGGAGACCAAAAGAGGAAAAAAGGGAGGAGAGCACAGAAAAGAGAGGGGAGAGAAATGGTTTGTATACCTAATGAAAATGCTACTTATTTGGATAAAAATAAGAAATAACAGGAAAACCCAATAAAACCCAAAGCTTGCATGAAATCCCCTGGCTTGAAAAAGACTGCTTGTAATGTTTTATTTCATTGCTTTCCTTTTGGAAGATGTCTCTGACCCTGGACGTGTACCAACAATTTCCAGTATCCCTGGGCTCTGCTCATGGTGCACCTGTTTTCATCCATCTGGAAGTGTCTTGTAATTTAAGATCGGCCTCTTGGTTCTCCTTAGTGGCGTAAGTGAGGGCTTTCTATGGCAGCTTTGTTTTCTTATTTGTTTTCCTTTAGATGCTATTAATTAAAGATTCTTTGTGGGAGTGAAGAGGGACTGAATCCCACGACCAACAGGTCAGTGCTGGTGGCCTCAGAAAATGGTAGCACTCTTCAACTACCAATCAAGGTGAGCCCTCAGCAGCAAGCAACTGACAGGGTCAATAACCACCATTAGCAGGGCTTCTCTGTGGAATGTATCTTGATGGTCATTTGTACTAAATTACACAACTCATTTCTGGGCTCATTACAAGGTAGGAAAAGGTATGGGTAGGCATTTCTGTGCCAGGAAACACAGTCTCCCCAGAAAGGCGGTGAGTTTCCTCCTCTGCACAATGAGGGGACTGCCCTGGACAATCTCCAAGAAACTGCCCTAACGTTCTGTTCCGTAGGGTGGGGACAGTCTTGCAGCTGCATTATTAAGGTGCAAAGCAGTCCATCAAAGAGCTGAAAACTAATATGGTTTCACAAGGTCTTAATAGGATGCTCCATGCTTCACTACCAATTTGATTTTTTTTTTTTACATTTATTTATTTTTGAGAGACCAAGAGAGACAGGGCACAAGTTGGGGAGGGCCAGAGAAAGAGACACAGAATCCGAAGCAGGCTCCAGGCTCCAAGCTGTCAGCACAGAGCTGGACGTGGGGCTCAAACTCACAAACTGTGAGATCATGACCTGAGCTGAAAACAGATGCTTAAGGGACTCAGCCACCCAGGTGCCCCTTCACTATCCATTTGAATAGGTCTTTTAAAACGTTGCTAGCCAATCTTTCATGAGATTCTTGGATGATTTGGGAATCCTACAGAAATTCTTTTATTTCTCTCTTTTATTCAAAAATAGTGATGGAGCCCATACTGTGTGGACACAGCCCCACACACAAGAAAAAAGAGAGTAAATAAGACCCAGTGTCCTCAAAGAGATTCTTCCCATTAGGTTCCTTAGGGACTCCGGGAACAAGTGTCCTGGAAAATTAGTAAAGCAGAAGAGAACGGCCCTCAGACATGTTCCTTCCTCATGGGTTTGGGGTGTTAGACACCATTCTGAGTTTTCTCATCCACTTAGAGTCAGGCTCTATATTCCTGCCTGCAGGGAGCTCCCAAGCCAAAAAGAAGGATGTATTTCAACCAGCCTGACAGACTCCTTTGAAAGGGAACTATTTGGTTCCATTATGACAGAAATGGTAAGTTATCAGTATCCCTGAGAGGTGTAAAGAAATATTCAAACTTGCTGCCTTGGGAATAATAAAGAGTATGGTAAGAACGGACTAGCTGGAGATACAGTCAGACCCTGCCTATTGCCACCCTGTTCAGACAGAAGAGGAAAGACAATAAGGGGAGCAGGTGGTCAGAATCCAAAGTTGCTCAGTCTTTAACTGGGAGGCCTCCAGTCTGAGTCTTAAAGAATACGAAAATGTCCTGAGACCAAAAAATCCTTCCAATTATGTCTGAAATCAGAAATTTCAATTAATTTTTAAAATTTTTAAGATTAAGCAAATGGCATACAAAGAAAGGGAAAGAATTAAGTATTTATTACATGTCACTCATTTCACAGGCTCTATGATTTCATCTTTGAAGCAACCCTAATTAAGGCTAGGTATCTGTATCCTCTTAGCAGAGAAGGAAATGTGGCCCAGTTGGAAACAATAAGAAAATCTGCCCCAGGGCATACATTAATAAAATTAATTTCTGAGCCAAGACAAAATCTTGTCTAAATATACTACAAGTCAAATAGGTAACAGCATATATATTATCTAAGTAACACATAGACCACAGCTGCTAAGAAACTTAACAGTGAGACACACATTTAGCAAGAAAATAGCCCAATACCGGCCCCGTAAATTGTGTTTCCCATTGTTCTTTCCTAACAAGCCCAAGAACATTACTAAGAAGTGCAGCATTAAGACCCAGATTCCTGTGTAATGAAGTGAAGCGCTATTGGATTTAACAACTCTTGACTTTTAACAAATATTCTGACAGATAAGGTCAATTACATCAATAGCTCTTCCTCCTGTGGCCCATTGTGGTCAGGCAGGTCCTGCCTCACCAAACACGTTTCTACTTTTAAGCTAAGTGATGCTGTGACAAGCCACACTGAACTGAAACCTTTTGGGGGGCGGGGGTGCAGGGAGAACTACCGCCCTATTCTCAAAGGGCGGTGAGGACACAACACTGGACGTTAGGTATGCATGGCGATCTGTAGCTGCCCACTAAACACCAATAAAGAGGGGTTAATCTCACCCAAACTTTTCTAATTTGGGTGACCTATTGTGTGCCTGAGGGGTGGATCTCAAGGTGTGGTTCCCAAGACCAGAAGCATGAGCAGCACCTACAAACACAGACTCCAGGCTCCATTCCTGGAATCATCCATTCTCGCAGAATCAAAATTTGAAGTTTACCAATCTTTAACGTGGGAGGGCCTCCAATCCAAGGCTTGAAAAAACTAAATCGAGCCTGGGGACGGTACCCGGACGATCTGTGTTTTCATATCTAGCACGCCCTCCAGGTGACTCTGATATGTGTTTAGAACAACGATGGGCATAAAGAGAATAGCAGCCTAGTAACCCAGGTTCTGCCAAGAGCAAAAAAAATCAGAAGTGCCAACTAATTAAGATGCTAGGTGACATTCTAATGAGACTCCTTACAGAATTTGGAATCCGCAACATGCTCACCTCTCTGGATAGATTCTTTTCCTTAAGATAATATTTAAATATCTGAGTTATTCGGGCCATTAGGCTTACCTTAAATAGAAAGTATGGTCTCTAAATTCCTGGTTGCTTTATATTTTGTTTCACAGTCATCATCTATAGTTTTTACATAATATTAGAACAGCTATTTCTAATTTTAATTAAAATTTTTTAAATTTTAAATATTTCAATTTTTAAAACATTATTTTACTATCATTAGGAAGGTGAAACATTTATTACTACTTTCTATAGTGTGTATCTGAAAGCATAATGATGTAAATATGGACTGAAAGATGGATGAATGACTAACAGATAAATGATTGACAGACTATAGACACATGATAGGCTGACACATAACATGCTACCTTTCATCTATATGGTAAGTTTTACTGGATCAAATCTAAAGTGTCTACAGATCCTAAAAAAAAAAAAAAATCTCTGCTAGAATATAAGCCACATGAGAGCAAGAAGCAACCCCTACTAATGAAAGGGCTCAATAAATGTTTGTTGGATAAAAGGAGGAAATTCATGGTATTTTTCATTGGAAACTCAGAGTTATAAATGAGCCCTAGAGAAGGTTTTTTTCTGTCTAGAAAGAGAATAAATAATAAACAGTTCTTCACCAGTGTAGGGGAGGATAAACCCTTTCTCTACACTCTTACGCGTGTCATTGGGGTTGGTGAATGAAACAGACAAAAAATCAGATTAACAGGAAAAAAGGCAAATATATTTTAGGGCTTTTAATTTTTATGAGTGGGGGAGCTTCACAGTACACAAGTGAAAACCCAATTAAATCATTAGGCTTGAGAACTTAGGTACCATCTTAATAAAGGGTGGGAAGTTGTGGAGAAGAGACAAGACAAAGGAAAAGGGGCTTGTGCTTCCACAAGCAGGAAACCAAGAAAGTGAATATGCTTGGAAACTTATGAAAGATAAGGTTTATTTTTAGTAACTTCAGTTTGTGCAGACATCTCTCAGGGCAAACTATCTACCTCTGGTGCTCAGGGGGTTGTTTTCTTCCTACTAGTACAGGAGAAGGAAGGGGGGTACATTCACAACAGAAAAAAAAAATGATGCCCTGCTTTTAGGCAAAGAAGGAGAGAGCAGTGAGCTCTTGGGTGTGCTTTTTCACATGTGCTTTCAGCTCAAAATAATCCCTGTGACAGAGTGGCGTATTTTGGGGTGGTATATTCTGATCCCCTTCACTGGTAACTCCCCAATCTCTGAGTCAGTGAAGAAAATGACTCTGTTTGCATTTTCTTTCATGTCTCTTCTTCTGGTGTGTTCCTGTGTGTGACCTCCTTTAAGCTCTGGATCCCTACCTCTATGGGCCAAGAGGTTTAAGAACCACTACTACAATAGTCATGGCCACAGATTATTTTCCCCTTTTCATGTGTTTCTTTATTTCTTTCTTTTCTAAGTGTTATTTATTGAAAGAGAGAGAGAGAAAGAGAGAAGAAGAGAGAGAAAATCCCAAGCAGGCTCCATGCTGTCAGAGCCCAATGAGGGGCTCGAATTCAGGAACTGTGAGATCATGACCTGAGCTGAAGTCAAGAGTCCAACACTTCAGTCCAATGACTGAACTACCCAGGCACCTCTCCATTCATTTCTATATAATATAAAGAAATTGAGGCAAGAGAGAGGTTGGCCAATCATATGGTGGGTCATAAACCCAAGACCCCATGACCCAGTATAGTGTGCGATTTAATATGCTATGCATTGGAAATGGCCCAGTATTACTATCTTTTTTCTTCATGCTTTCATCTGTTTCTCTGATTCTGTGTTTTTCTGCCATTAGGAGACACGCGGTGTAGGGAACTGGGGGGAGGAGAGCAAAGAAAACGATGGCTTACAAAAGCCAAAGCCAGCCCCTTCCACGGAGTGTGGGCAGTAGGTTAATTTTACACTCCAGCTAAAGGAGAATGAGGAATGTCCTGGTAGGCAGGGGAGTGGGTGGGTGGCAGATGTCTAACTCTGTCTTTAGAAAGTGGAGTCCTGAATATGCTACCCCCTTGAGATGCAAAGCAGCCAGGAGGCCTGCAAGGAGGGAACACAAAAAAAGAACTAGGCCAAACAGCAATTAGGAGGAGACATTAACCCAAAAAATGCCAGAGGACTTTATACCCTCCTTTCTCTATTCCCAAGGACACAAATTTAAAACTGTTACAGAAACAGAATGACAGCTGCCTGGGTGGCTCAGTCCGTTGAGCGTCTGACTTCAGCCCAGGACATGAGCTCATGGCCTGTGAGGTCAAGCCCCATGTCAGGCTCTGTGCTGACAGGTCAGAGCCAGGAGCCTGCTTTGGTTCTATGTCTCTCTTTCTCTCTCTGCCCCTCCCCTGCTTGCACCCTGTGTCTCTCTCTTTCAAAAATAATAAACAGAAGGAAAGGAAAGGAAAGGGAAGGGAAAGGGAAAGGGGAAGGGAAAGGGAAGGAAAAGAAAAGAAAAGAAAAGAAAAGAAAAGAAAAGAAAAGAAAAGAAAAGAAAAGAAAAGAAAGAAAAAGGAAAGAAAAAGGAAAGAAAAGGAAAGAAAAGGAAAGAAAAAGAAAAGAAAGAAATGGTTCTCTGATTTGCTTTGTTTTACTCCTAACTGCTCTTAGGACTCTGTTGTCAAGGAGAACCCCGGACATCCCTCAAATTATACTCATTTAGGTTAGCGTAACCCAGAGTTGCCAGAAATTTGAACTTGCATGTTTAATGCCACCCACTTCCAAGTTAACTTTGCCTTGGATATCCTTCCTAATGCATCCGTTTTTCAAGGCTGACAAAGCACAATACATTCATGTCCTAAATCTTAAATTTTCCACATCAGTGGAGATGGTGTACAGAATGGGCACCACTGGTAATGACTAGAAAAAAAATTCCTGACTGTGAGGACAATAATGCATTTCCTCAGTGTCAGCAAATGCTCTTGGAAATAGGAACAGAAACACCAAGGTAGAAATTCAACTTCATCCTCCTGCCATTCATTTGAGGTCAGTAATTAAATATATTTTCTCACATTCCAATGAAGATATCTGACATTCAAAAAACAGGCTGTGGGTTTTCTACCGATTTTGCATAAGTGTGAGAGCCAGAAGCCTGCAGGACAAATGCATTATTTAATTTTCTACTATCACACACTAAACAGCTTTTTTGGACTCTAGACATCAATTTGTTCCAATACTAAAGGCCCCAGTGGTAAAAAGATATGAAAATATTCAAAGTAAACTAATGCCTCTGATGCTCTTGGATCAGAATACTAATGCCTCCATTTGAAGAGGCCTTAAGTCTGTTATCTTTCCATTAGAAACCTTTCACATAAGTCCATTTGGACAATACATACCTGCGGCTCCTGGAACTGTAGTCAGTAATATCCATTTATTTTTCTATGTAATGCTCTTCTTTATCTGCATGCCTGGTGAAAATTCATCAGCAACACTGTTTTTGTGCTTTAAGTCCTAAAGAATTCAAAAAAAGGCCTCTCCTGTGTCTCTTTTTAGCTAACTTTGGGTGGCAACTGGGATAGCATCATGTGGATTTGGGGTTTGATAACGTTTGTTAATGGAGGAAATTGAAATTCTCTTTTCTACACACACACACACGCACGCACATATTCTGAAACTCAATTAACAGATTTGTATGTGCACTTATGACTCAACATCCATTAAGAATTTGCTGAGTGGTTGCTAGCGGTGTGTGTTTTTTTAAATTATGTTCTTTTTTATGTTTGTTTATTTATTTAGAGAGGAGGAGAGGACAGGTAGGGGAGGGGCAGAGAGAGGAGAGAGAGAATCCCAAGCAGGCTCCACACTGCACTGTCAGCACAGAGCCCAATACAGGGCTCTATCCCACACACTATTAGATCATGACCTAAGCCCAAAATCAAGAATCAGATGCTTAACCCACTGAGCCACACAGATGCCCCAAGTACTGCACTTTGAATTGGACAGGTACTGTTTGTCGAAATACCATATATGGAAAAGAATCTATGTAACAAATATGTCAAATGGCTGCTCATTGCATGGATGTGGGGAATGAAGAAAGGGGATTTACAGGAAGTACTGGGCCTTCACAAAACAAAGCTCTAGTTTAGATTTCTTTCCTAACAGCAAGTGGTTTTCCCTTATCAGAGGGACTTCAAATTTCTTCTCACTATCACACTATTAAGAACATGAACTTAAAGAGCGAATTCAACTATCAAAACGACCAAAAGCACTGACCCCTCAGTGACACAGCTAATGGACTTTCAGCAACAAGTGCAGACTGAAACTGACTTCTATTCAGTAACAAGAGGAAGGAAGCATCAGAGTAGGACCCACACTGATATTTTGGAATACGCACACAAGAATATGGAGCAGCCAAAGTTTGAACAGAGCATACGGTTTAAGAGTGTGAAAAGATTACAAACCCCAGAGCATTTCTTCTGGAGTTGAAACCTTAGTTCAGCCAGTTTTGGTTGAGCACATCTTACCTTTCTGTACATCTGTTTCTTCGTTTGAAAACCTGAGATAATAATAGCTCTAACCACAGGGTGCCTGAACTGTTAACTCTTGATTTTGGCTCACATCATAATCCTAGGGTGAGATTATGTGAGATCGAGCCTCACATCAGCATGGAGCCTGCTTAAAAGTCTCTCTCTCTCTCTCTCTCTCTCTCTCTCTCCCTCCCTCACCCATCCTCTCTCTTTGTCTAAAAACTTTTTAAAAATTGAAAAACTACGTATAAAAAACTTAACATGTTTGGCACCTAGTGTTTTATAAGAATTTGCTAATAAATGAACAACTTAATTAGTCACCAAGATTATTAAAAAAAATATTACTAGTTTCTTATTGAAAGGGATGCAAACCGCTTTCAGAAACTACCATAGTTAATTTTCATTTGTTCGTGAGTATATTTTATAAACAGTATATAGCTCTCCCTAGATAACATAGATAATAGAACCTGTGTCGTAAGGTGTCACATGGATTATTACTTTATCATTAGACAAACTCAAAAGCACTTTTGCCTTCCTAAGTCTTAAGGTAAAGAATCTTTATTTTACATATTATTATCTACATATTATTATAGACCTCAGGGTAATTAATAAATAAGAGTAGGCCAGGATAGGAAAAACCAGGCAAGTGTATGACTGGCTACATTACAGAGGATATTTTCTTTATTGGTAGAGGACAGTTATAACGCTACTCTGGGCAAGGCACAGGGCATGCAAACTAATGGTCACCAGAAGTGACAATGATAAAATTTTACTGAGCCATGTGAGTGTGAATTAGCATGCATTTCATCAATCTAGACTTATTCAGCTCTCATGGACAAGACATCTTACTAAGTGCTAAACAGGTTACATTTGCATTTTTGGCCTTCGAGGAGTTTAAAATGTAGCTGAGGTATCCTGTGTAGTATAATATACACTTAACAAAAATGTGCCACTAAATAGTTCCAGAGAAATACAGAGTTATATCCAGAGTATTTTACAAGAAAATATAGATCCAAATGGTCTAAAAAGTCTTTGTGGGACAGGAAGATAAATGATTAAGGTTCCAGGACCAATTGGGATGCCTGTGGTCTTCCCCCATCCCACCAAGCACTTTTCCCTCCAGGAGCTGGGTGTCCTACAACTCAATTCTGACTCTGTCTATCCTGAGGGCTCGGTCCCACAGACTGCCCCTACTTCAGATGCCAATCACAAGTCCAGGTTGTTACCTTCTGCTTCTGACCAACGAGTTATAAATCAGAGGTATCTATAATGCTGTTCTCACATTCAATTAATTTTCTTTTAATTTTTTTAATGTTTATTCATTTTTGAGAGAGAGAAAGAGACAGAGTACGAATGGAGGAGGGTCAGAGAGAGAGGCAGATGCAGTATCTGACCTGGGCTCCAGGATCTGAGCTGTCAGCACAGAGCCCAACGCGGGCTCGAACCCACAAAAGGTGACATCAGACTTGAACGGAAGTCGGATGCCCAACCAACTGAACCACTCAGGTGACCCACATTCAATTAATTTTCTAGAGAGGTTCACAGAACTCAGGAAACTAGCTTAGTCCCTAGATTACCAATTCATTACAAAGGCTATAAAAGGATAAAACTCAAGAGCCAGATGCTGACTTACATATGGTGAGGCAGTGAACAAAGGAGCTTTGGTCCCCATGGACGTCTACAGCCCAGCTTGGTGGTACAAGGAAGCAATCTGGTTCACCAACCTAGAAGTTCCCTGAACGCTGTCCTCTTCGGTTTTGAAATATGTGCTTCTTAGCAATTGTACTTAACCTTCAGCCCCTCTTTTAGAGAAAGGACATCTGAAAAGTTCCAGTCCTCCCATCCTGGGATCCATTCTCCAGACAACCAGCCCCCATCCTTAGGTGCTTTCTGAAAGATGCCTCATTAACATAACAAAAACACCTCTATTACTCTCACTTCAGGAAATTCCTGAGGGTGGGGGACAGAGGAAAAACTGGACTTTGGTCCTGTAATGACAAGCAATTCAATGCAGTTAGCAACAACTTGGAATCAGAAGGTTTTGAGTCTCCATACTAATAAACAAGAGTCACTAGGAGTTGAAGGGGAACAGACTATGCCACTGTGGCATATTAATTATCTTGAATGAAAGGGATTTCACAAACAGCCTCTGCAAAAAGGACCCCCTGACCCTTGTCGCCCTTAAATAAATCTCCCATGTGAAAGGGGCCCTCATTGTACCAATACTATCCAAAAACTCATTGCCAAGACCAACATTCAAGAGCCTATTGCCTAGATTTTCTTCTTGGAGTTTCACTGTTTAATGTCTTACACTTAAGTCTTTAATTTTGAGTTAATTTTTGTGAAGGGTATCAATCAGGGATCTAATTTTATTCTTTTGCATATGAATAATATGTTTTCTCACCACTCCTTACTGAAAAGACTATCCTTTCCCTATTGAGTATTCTTGGCCCCTTTTCAAATATTAATTGCCTATATATGTATGGCTTTATTTTGGGGCTCCCAATTCTGTTCCCTTGGTTGATGTGACTGTATTTATGCTGGTATTACACTGACTTTGTAACTATTGATTTGTAGTATAATTTGGAACTGGGAAGGGTGATGTTTTCAACTATGTTTTCTTCCTCAAGATTGTTTTGGTTACTCAGGATCTTTTGTGGTTCCATTCGAATTTTAGGATCATTTGCTCTGTTTCTGTGGAAAAGTATGATTGGAATTTTGATAGGGATTGTACCCAAACTATGGATAGCTTTAAGTAGTAAAGACATCTTATCAATACTAATTTTTCTGATGCATGAACACAAAATGTCTTTCCTCTTATTGTGCCTTCTCTAGCTTTTTGCATCAGTCAGTTTTCAGGGTACAGATCTTTCACCTCCTTGATGAAATGTATTTCTAAATACTGTATTGTTTGAGATGCTATTGAAAATAAGACAGTTTCTTTATTTCTTTTTCAGACATTTCACTGTTCATGTCTAGAAACGCAACTGATTTTTGTATGTCGATTTTGCATCCTGCAACTTTACTGAATTTATTACAGTTCTGAGAATTTGAATTTCTAATAGCTTCCAGGTGCTGCTGATGCCCCTGCCCTCCCTCCACATTTTAAGTAGCACTGCTCTAGAGGGTTATGAACTTAGAAAGCAAGAAATCTGGGTCAAGGGAAGAAGCCTATCTAGGAAAGTAATTAGGGCTGGGGGAAAAACATTTATTAAGGAAATATAAGACATTATGTTTCAGCTTTCCAAACAACTCATCATCATCATCACCATCATCAGCGCCATTATTTAAAGCAAACGAATTAATCCTTCACTTAAAACCTTTCCTCAACACCATCTTTAAAATATTCTCTAATAGTCTTAAAAATATAATAACTAACAAAACTCCAGTGGTCAAAAAGCATATGGAACAACAATCAGTCTAATCTGATGGAGGCAGAATGGAATGGAATTTCTCTTTAGCAATAGCCTTTCTTTCCTTTCCTTCCTTGCCTCCTTCCTTCTCTCCTTACTCTAGGCCAGCCAGTTTATTATAGGAGATTAATTTCAAATTGATGGGAAAATGTGTTACTGCTACAGCTAAAAATTCTACAAGGAGCAAGAGGAGAGGTGGTGGGAGGGGGAATTTTGAAAAATATTTGAAAAGAGCTTCAAAAGCGACAGGAATTTTTGAGGGAAAATTTTAGAAACTTTCAAGACAGAGGAATATTATTTCCTGATAGGACATGGTTGAATTTCCAGACCTTCAGAAGTCTCCTGTGACTTTTTTAAGACTGTAATTACAGCAGCAGACTCCGAAGAAGAAGATGCTGAGGATTGACTTGGAGTTAGATTTTCTGAAATTCTCCACACTAGATGGAGAGGAGTGAGTGAATAATAACCCTCTTCCTCCCCAGGTTATGTTTCCTCTTATGGTGTGGGGCACACAACTTAGCTCACCCAAACTACCTTCTGTTTTAAGGCAACTGCCCAATTATTGGGCACTATCAACTAGTCAATAGATACATTTTTAAGTACTTTAAATGTCCTTTAAGAATCACAATATGTCCAGGGCGCCTGGGTGGCTCAGTCAGTTAAGTGTCCAACTTCGGCTCAGGTCATGATCTCACAGTTCGTGGGTTGGAGCCCCGTGTCAGGCCCTGTGATGACAGCTAGCTCAGAGCCTGAAGCCTGTTTCGGATTCTGTATCTCCCTCTCTCTCCGAAGAGAAAAATATTTCATGTCCTAGAAAAATATTATTTTACCAGGAACTTTTAACGAATTAAGAAGAATGAAAGTGAGGCGCCTGGGTGGCTCAGTCGGTTAGGCATCTGACTCTTGATTTCAGCTCAAGTCATCATTTCATGGTTCACGAGTTAGAACCCCATATTGGGCTCTGCTCTGACAGTCAGGAGACTACTTGTGATTCTCTCTCTTTTCCTCTCTGCTCCTGCCTGGCTCTCTCTCCCTCTCTCTCACTCTCCCTTACTCTCAAAAATAGATAGATAAATAAAAAGGTAGGTAAGTAAACAAATAGACAGATAGAAAGATAAATGAATGAATAAATAAATAAATAAAATGATACAATTTGATCCCAGCATAAAAACATCATCCACAGCTAAACTCACTTTGTAATTTCTCATCCAAATTGGGACACTTTAAAAGTGAACAAAGGGAGATAATATGAATTATTACAATGGACCAGAAATTATAAATAAGACTTCTAGCCATAGTTTCCCCTTCCTTTAATATCAAAATTACTAAATTAAAATTATTCTTTTCCTATAATCAACATTGATTATTATCAAATTTGTATTACCTTAGGGAGCTGAGATTCAGATACAGTTCCAGAAGGAAGCATGTTGTCACTGAAAGAATACAAACCATGGAGTCAGAGACCTAGATTCAAGATGGTCCAGGCCAGAAATGTGTCACCTATAATTTTTTGCCATTGACCTTCCTAAGGTGAACATTACTTACAGACAAGAGTTACTCCCAATCTGGTATGATTTTAGCAGATGAATGAATTTGACAAAACTGTGTGTGTGTGTATGTGTGTATTCATCATCACGTACACACATGCAACACACACACACACATACACGCGCACACACACACACACACACACACACACACTCATTCTATGTGTTACATTAAAGGGGAAAAGAAAACCAATCAGGTCCTTCCACAAAGACCAGGGAAATATCTACAACAGACTGATTACTTTCCAGGAAGTAAACATTCTCTAAACATTAAGAGTAATCTCAGATTAAATATGTTTCCAAACTGAATCCATCCAAGCCCCTCAAAGAGTTTATCACTTGGTTAAGTAGGAAGAACTATCAGAATGTGCAAAAGATATGAAGTAAAGCATAAAAACCAAGCATTATAACACATACACAGTTCAGTAGGGCAGAAACGAGAATAAGAACCTAGATGTTTGTTCCACCAAAAACTGCAAACTCAGTCACCATCTGTCACAAGAATGAACATTCAGAGATAACTTAAGAAAACGTCCCCTCCAGAAGTGTAGTTAACATGCATCATGGTGAGAATTTTGTAAGGCATGTAATTGTTGAATCACTTAGCTATACACCTGAATCTAATATAATATTTTATGTCAACTAAACTTCAATTAAAAATAAAAACAAATTTACACATAGCAAAAAAATAAACAAAAGTCCCCTCAAATGCCTTTGAACACTAAATAAGAAAATAATCACCAAACTATTAGGCCATATCACATAATTTAGTTTTTTCAATGAAAACATATATTTAAAAATAAGACAGAGAAAGTACATACAAAAATAAATCTCGTCAATTTCCATATTAGAAGCAGGGAAGAAAGTGGCCCTTTCCTATGTATCTCTTCTAAGAGGATCAACAAAGAACATAGAATTCCTGTTTCTGTTCCATGATGAAACATGATCAGCTACTTCGACCTAATATACCACCTTCAGTTACATTAACATATAAAATTCTGTATGGAAATCAAATTCTCTATTACATCCTAGGTGCTAACTTTATGGCAGCAATCAGACCTCAAGGGAATGATTTTGGAAGCACTATTTCATTAAAAGGAAATCTTAACACTTTTAACCGTAATTTGTTAGAAAAGAGAATTCTTTGTAGTGTAAAGCTATTACCATGAGCAGAAAAAGATCTGGAGCAGAAGTAATACAGTGTTTTCCCTTCCTGATTATAACTATATATAACTATATATATAACTATATATAACTAACTATATATAACTATAACGATATATATAACTAACTATATATAACTATATATATATATCACATTCTCATTGGAATCCATAATCTGTCTTTAGGAAATCACCAAAAACTAAATGCACCAACATCATTTACCCAAGCGGCATCAACCTGGAGTCAGAACAAATCTCTTCTATTCAATATCTAGCTGGGAGTTTTTACACTCCCTTCTCTCTTACTTTTTCCCATTTAGTCCAATCTAGGCAGGCCACCTTCTATGGCTTGCTTCCCCTACCAGCAGTAATTTAGTGATCTGTTGATACTAACTCCTACTGAATCACCTCCATGCTCTTCCCCTCAATACTGTACCTCACTGTCATCCACAGCAAATTGATTCACCAACACAGAAGTCACTATGTGCTCCAAGAAATAAGTTGCAATAGATACATATTTTACAGGAGTCCTTAAAATTTCCTTCTTGGCATCAAGGAGTACATCATGCTTATTGAAACAAATAGGGTTATTAGAAATTTTGCCCCAGTGATAGAATTAAACTCACGAGGAATAATAGGGTATAAAGAACATGCATGAATATGTAGTCTAAGGCCATGTGGGGTCAACACTCTCTTTGCCCAGTTACTAGTTGTAAATTCAGAATCAGGTTGATTAACCTCTGTGAGCCTACTGGTCCTCATTATAGAATGGTGTTGTGATATCTGTAATATATACTAAAATACTTAAGGATAGTCAGGGTGTTGATGTGTGTGTGCATGCATATGTGTGCACACATATGTATGTGAATGTGTGATAAGCACAGCTTTCATTTACAACCAAGGGTAGTTACTTGTCTGAATTGGGTTGGCTCTCATATAATTGAAAGGATACAGTAGCTACTAAAACAATCCAGTTATCTTTATTTCTGATCAGCAAAAGAGATTTTTATTAAATAGCACAAAGGATTTTTGAAATGGGTTTTCATTGGCAAATTTTGTGATGCAATTTCAAATTGTGTGAATAGGCTAGAAACATTATATACTTCCTTGCCTGAACTAGTTAAACAAATTCTGTATCTTTGGAATGACACTTGAGATTTGGTTTTTAAACAGCCTTGAACCTCACCACAATTACAGAAGATTCTGATTATGAAGGCCAATTATAATAATAAATAATTCTTGCATCTAGAATAGCTGTTATGTTTGCTACAGTCAACGTTTTTTATACAAGCTGTAGGTGGAAGGCTTAAAAGAACAGACAACTGGATATTGCTGTTCAGTTAACATGATTATGACTAATTTCAAATTTTCATTCCAATAAATATTTGTTTTTGTAGGAAGGTTTGGTTCAAAATATACTTTGGTATATGGCAAAATGGTATAAAAAAAGATATATGTAACTGTCCCTACCTCCAACCACTGCTCATTGAAAAACATAACAATAACAATTCAGCACCAAACACACTTAATGATTATGAGTAACCAAATTTGGTTCAGATAATTTACAAAATACAGGGATAATAAGTAAAAAATAATAACTGTACTTTACTGGAACACACACAACCACTAGAATGCATAGGCTTTGGTAAGGACAACAGGTGATGTATAAAGACAACTAAAAAAGGTATCATATTATTGTGTAAATCAAATAGGTCTTAGAATCAGGATTTTATTGGCACATGACTGGGTCTCTATTTGGAGAATTTCTCCTTCTTGTTGATTGCTCTCTTCTTGATCTTAGATGAATGATAATGATACATGATCCCAAACTGGATTCTGTTGCATATGGCATTGATTCTCCACGGTCTCTCACAGGTAACATTTAGTATAGAACTTTTCAATCAGCATCTCTCATAAACCTATTCTATTGTCCCACACTGACTAAAATATCTGCCCTACTTTATACCACCATATAAAATATGCTGAGGAGAAGTAGGGAGCTCCGTACCTGCACTCGCACCCAGGCATCACACAGAAAAGATCTGAAGCCATCATAAACCGTACCACACCCAAGAGACTGGGAGAGAAAGGACGCAGACTCCACCGGGAAAGCCTTCTAATGGCTACCTCAAGAAACAAGCCAGAGTACACAGGGTGGAGAGTCCCAAATATNTAATACAGGGCATCAGAATTGGCAAAGAGGTAGTCAAAGTATCACTTTTTGCAGATGACATGATACTCTACATCGAAAACCCAACAGACTCCACCAGAAGCCTACTGGAACTGATCCAAGAATTCAGCCAAGTTGCAGGGTACAAAATCAACNCTATTTGTAAAAAAAAAAAAAAGAGAGAGACGGGAGAGAGAAGAAAAAATAAAATATGCTGAAATGTGAAAATATGCAAATTGTGACATCAATATAAAAATGTAAACTGTGACATCAATAACATAAAACATATGGGGGAGAGGAGTAGAACTACGGAGTTTTTACATATGACTGAAGTTAAATAGTTGTCATATTAAAATACACTTATAACTATATGATATTTTATGTAAATCTCATGAAAATTGTAAAGAAAAGACATTTTCTGTCATAAACACTCAAAACAGAAAGAGAAACTAATCAGAACGCATCACCACAAAAATATTAACAAATATTTATTCAACACAGTACTGGAAGTATTGGTCGCAAGCAGTCAAAAAGAAAAAGAAATAAAAGGCACTCAAATTGATAAGAATGAAATAAAACTGTCAGTATATGTAGATGACATGATACTATACATAGAAAACCCTGACACCTCTATCAAAAAAAATACTAGAGCTAGAGAATGAATTCAGTAAAATTATAGACTATAAAATTAATATAGAAAAAATCTGTTGGATTTCTATACACTAAGATGAACTATCAGAAAGAGAAATTAAGAATATAATTCCATTTAGGACTGTACAAAAAGACAGAAGACCTGAATAGACATTTTTCCAAAGACAGAGGGCCAACAGATACATGCAAAAATGCTCAACATCACTAATCATCAGGGAAATGCAAATCAAAACCATAATGAGATATCATCTAACACCTTTCAGAATGGCTAGTATCAAAAAGATAAGATATGATAAAGTGTTGGCGAGGATGTGAAGAAAGGAAACCCTGTACACTATTAGTGGAAATGTAAATTGGTATAGCCAATGGTATACTATGGAAAATAGTATGGGAGTTCTTCAAAAAAAGTAAAAATACAACTATTATACCACATAGCAATTCCACTTATGAGTATTTATTAAAAGAATACAAAAACACTAACTTGAGAAGATATACACACCTTATGTTTGCAGCAGTATTATTTATAATAGTCAAGATAAGAAAATAACCTATTCCCATCAAAAGATTAATGAATAAAAATGTGATATATATACACAGTGGAATATTACTCAGCCATAAAAAGGGATTAACTATTTCATTTTACAGCAACATGGATGTATCTAGAGACAGTATTAAACGAAGTGAAACAAGTCAGACTAAGAAAGGCAAATACCTTGTATGTGGAATTTAAAAAACAAAACAAATAAAAACATGGAAACAAACTCATAAATACAAAGAACAAAATGGTGGTTGCCAGAGAGAAGGAAGGTAGAAAATGGGTCAAATAGGTAAAGGAGACTAAGAGATACAAACTTCCAGTTATAAACAAATCGTGCGATGTAAAGTATAATACTGGGAATACAGACAAGAATATTGCAACAATTTTGTATGGTGAGAGATAATAACTAGCCTTTCTGTTGTGATCATTTATATCCCTACTGAGCAAATGGACCTAACAGGCATATATGGAACATTCCTTCTAATAGCAGCAAAATACATTTTTTTTAAAGTGCACATATTCTCCAGGATGTATCATATATTAGGATACAAAAAAGCCTTAAATTTAATAAGGACAAAATCATAAGAAATATCTTTTTCCAATCATAATGGCATGAAATCAAGAACAGGAGGAAACATTGGAAAATTTATAAATATGTATAAATGACACACTCCTGAACAACCGATAGATCAAATAAGAAATCAAAGGAGAAGTCAAAAAATATCTTGATACAAACAAAAATGAAAAGACAACATACCAAAACGTATAGGATGCAGAAACAGCAAGGTTGAAGGAAGTATACAGTGATAATTAATACTAAAGAATGATCTCAAACACCCTAATTTTACACCTCAAAGAACTAGAAGTGAAAAAATAAACTTCATTTTAGCAGAAGGAAAGAAATACAGATCAAAGCAGAAATAAACTTGAGATAAGAAAAGCAACAGAAAATATTAGCAAATCTAAGAGTTCCTTTCTTTAAAGGATAATCAAAATCATCAAACTCTTAACTATACTAAGAAAAATGAGAATAATAAATTAAAAGAAATTATAAATGAAAGAGACATTATAACTGATACCACAAATATGGTTAAGTAACATAGAAGAACTGGATATATTCCTAGAAAAATAAAACTAACCAAGACTGAATCATGAAGTGACAGAAAATCTAAACAGATCAATAATGAGAAAGGAGATTGAATCACTAATCAAAAATCTTCCCACAATTTTCTCCCTCCCTCTCCCTGTCTCGCCGCTCCCCTGCTCGTGTGCACTCACTCACTCTCTTTTAAAGTAAACATTGAAAAAACTTTTAAGTTAAAAAAAAATCTTCCCACAAAAAAACAAACAAAAAACAGAAGCAGATGGCTTCATGAGTGAATTGTACCAAACATTTGAAGAAGACTTACTGTCAATCTTGCTCAATCTTTTCCAAAAATGAAAAAGGAATGACACAGAAAAATTCATTCTATAAGGCCAGCATTACTCTGATACCAAAGTCATAAAAAGACACTCTAAAAAAAGAATATTACAGGCCAATTGCCCTGATATACGAACATAGATGCAAACACCCTCAACAAAATGCTAGGGCACCAAGTTCAAAAGCTCATTAAGGAAATCACACAAAATTATCAAGTGGCATTTATCCCTGGGATGCAAGGATGGTTGAACACACAAATCAATAAATGTGATAACACCATATTAATAGAATGAAAGATAAAAATCACATGATTATATCAATAAGTGCAGAAAAGATCATTTGACAAAATAAAACATTTTTCATGATAAAAACTCTCAACAAATCAGATACAGAAGGAATATACTTAAACATTAATAGAGGTCATAAAGACAAGACCATAGATGATATTCATACTCAAAGGTAAGGAACTGAAAGTTTTTCCTATAAAATCAAGAACAAGACAAGAATGTCCACTCTATCACTTCTATTCAGCATAGTAGTGGAAATCCTAGGCAGTGCAATTAGGCAAGAATTAAAAACAACAACAACAACAACACTCAAATTAGAAAGGAAGTCTTTGGGGGCGCCTGGGTGGCTAGGTCAGTTAAGCATCTGACTTCAGCTCAGATCATGATCTCACAGTTTGTGAGTTTGAGCCCTGCATCAGGTTCTGTGCTGACAGCTTGTAGCCTGGAGCCTGCTTCAGATTCTGTGTCTCCCTCTCTCTCTGCCACTACCCCACTTGTGCTCTGTCTCTCTCTGTCTCTCAAAAATAAATAAATGTAAAAACATTTTTTTAAAAGAAAGGAAGTCTTTCTTTACAGATGACATGAGTTTTTATATAGAAACCCTTAAGACTTTATCAAAAAAAGTTTAGAGCTAATAAATAAATTCAGTAAAGTTGCAGGATACAAAATAAACATACAAAAATCACTTACGTTTTTATACACTAACAATGACCCATCTGAAAAAGAAATTAGGAAAACAATCCTGTTTATAATACAACTGAAAAAAATAAAATACTTAATAAATTTACCAAGAAGTTTAAAGATCTATACACTGAAAACTACAAAACATCATGGAAAGAAAGTGAAGACACAAATAAATGGAAAGGTATCCCATGTTCATAGGTTGGAAGAATTAACATCGCATAGCAATATAGAATAAATGTCCATAGTATTCAAAGTATTCTACAGATTTAAGGCAATCCCTAACAAAAATGTCAACGGCTTTTTTCATAGTAAGAGAAAAAACAATCCTATAAGAACACAAATATCCAAGGTGATCTAGAGGAAGAAGAAACAAGGGTGGAGGCATCACATATCCGATTCAAATTCTATTACAAAACTTTTTGTTATATACTTTAGAGGTACTACAAACTCAATTCTAGACCATTGCAGTAAAATAAAATGAATAAAGTGACTCAAATGCATGTTTTGGTCACCTAGTACATATAAAATTTATGTTTACACTACACTGTAGTCTATTAAGTATGCAATAATATTATTTATTTTAAAATCTATGTACCTTAATTAAAAATACTTTATTACTAAAAAATGTCAACCATGATAATTAGCTTTCACTAAGTGATAATCACTAATCACAGATCATCATAATATATATGAGTTCAGAAATTTTTAATGTTCTGAGTATTACCAAAATATCACACAGAAACACAAAGTGAGCAAGCGCTATTGGGAAAATGGTGCTGTTAAGACCTGCTCAATGCAAGGTTGCCACAAACCTTCAGTTTGTAAAAGCCCTTTATCTGTGAAGCACAATAATACAAAGTACAATAAAACAAGACTTGCCTATAGTAATCCAAAGAGTATGGTAGGACAAAACTAGACATATCCACCAGTGGAACACAACAGACAGTCCAGAAATATACTTGTGCTTTCACGGTCAATTAGTTTTATTAAAGGTGTCAAAAATATACAATGGAGAAAGGAATGTCTCTTCAATAAGTGTTATTGAGAAAACTAGATATCCACATGCAAAATAACGAAATTTGGACTCCTATTTCCCACCATATGCAAAAGCCAACTCTAAGTGAATTCAAGAATTAATTTAAGACTTGAAACTGTAAAACTCCTAGAAGAAAACATAAGGAAAAAGCTCCTGGACGTGGGTCTTGGCAATGATTTTTTAGATATAACACCAAAAGCACAGAAAACAAAAAGTAAACAAGTGTCCCCCACACTAAGCTAAAAAGCTTCTTCATGGCAAAGGAAATAATCAACAAAATAAAAGGTCTACCAAGGGAAGGGGAGAAAATATTTGCAAGCCACATATCTGATAAGGGATTAAAATCCAAAATATTTAATAAACTGCTATAACTCAACAACAACAACAACCAAAAAACCCCAAATAACCCAATAAAATAAGAAGAGGATCTGAGCAGACATTTCTCCAAAGTAGACATATAAATGGCCAACAGGTATATAAAAGAGTGTTCAAAACCATTAATCATCAGGAAAATGCAAATCACAACCATAATGAGATAGCACCTCACACCTATTAGGACGGCTATTATTAAAAAATCAAAACAATAGGGCACCTGGGTGGCTCAGTTGGTTGAGCATCCAACTTAGGCTCAGGTCATGATCTCACGGTTTGTGGGTTCGAGCCCCGCATCGGGCTCTGTGCTGGCAGCTAGCTCAGAGCCTGGAGCCTGCTTCTGATTCTGTGTCTCCCTCTCTCTGACCCTCCCCTGCTCCCCCTCTTTCTCTCTCAGAAATAAATAAAAACATTTAAAAATTAAAAAAAAAAAACAAACATCAAGTGTGAGCGAGGATGTGGAGAAGAGCAAACCTCTGTACACTGTAGGTGGGAATGTAAATTGGTACAGCTATTATACAAATCATTATGGTGATTACTCAAAAAAATAAAAATAGAACATAGGATTCGACAACCTTACTTTTGATTATTACCCAAAGGAACTGAAATCAGGATCTCAAAGAAGTTTCTGCACCCCCAGAACCATTACTGAGTTACTCACAACGGCCAAGATATGTAATTGGCCTGTATGCCCATCGAAGAGTGATTGGATAGTAAATGTGGTATCTACACACGATGGAATATTATTCAGTCTTAAAAAAGAAGAAAATTCTACCATTTGCAATGAAATGAATGGACATGCAGGACCTTACACTATATGAAATAAGGCAGACCTAAAAGACCACTATCCGTTCACTCTTCTATGGGCATACTCTTTCCTTTTTTTTTTTTTAATTTTTTTTATTTATTTCTAGGAGAGAGAGGGAGNCCAACTACTCTTGATTTCAGCTTGGGTCATGATCTCGTGGGTTTGAGCCCCAGGTCAGGCAGAATGGATGGAGCCTGCTTGGGATTCTCTCTCTCCCTAGCTTTCTGCCCTCTCTTCCATGCTTGTTCGCTCGCACTCGCGCGCTCTCTCTCTCTCTCTCAGAATAAATAAATAAATTTGGGGCACCTGGGTAGCTCAGTTGGTTAAGTGAACCAGGGACAGTACTAGGAAGACAAAAATAGTACTCATTAATCAAAGAATATATACAAATTAATTTGTGACAAATGTTTTATGTGGCAGAGTTGTTTAGGGAAGATAAAAATTGGCAACAGCAAATAACATTTGCATAGCACTTCCACGGGCATTAATATTCCTTGTTTTTAATCAAGACAAGAGCAGCCAAGGCAGCCTACGTGGAGAAAGTGAGATTCGAAGGGCTCTGAAGTTCAATGTTGAAGTTTAACAAAGCGCCCAAATGCAGCAGAAAGCGCCAACAGAAGTAGTCACTATATGTCTATCCAGAAACAGGATCAAATTAAAACACACACACACACACAGGAAAATAAAAATCTTAAAATTCATGTTTTAATGTGTTTTTTTCCTCCCAAGTCGTGCTTCATGAAAAGCTGCCAGAAATGGATATATTTTCTGAGAGACACAAACTGACTGGGTTTGGAAGAATGCACTCTCTAACAGTGATTTGTGTCCCTGTAATGTGCTCCGATGATGCACTGGGGACTCTAAATTGAGATCATCAAGACACGTTCAGAGGACTTTTAGGATCTTAGATAAGCCCTGATGGCGATGCTTAGTTTCCTACCTATGAAGGAACATTTCTCCGAAACAAAAAGATGGAGTTAGTTAGAGCCACCAGGGGCCTATTGCTACTGGTCAGCAATACAAGTCACGAGACTGATAGAGTTGAACTTGAGGACAATTGTAGGAAGAAAACAGTGAGAATTAGTGAGCAGCTTGGGGGTGGAGAGGGGAGTACTAAATCTCAGGCAGGAAATCAGTAAAGGGTGTGGATTATTTTTCTCTTCCACACAGAAAAGCATCTAGGAAGATACTTTCCATAGCGAGAAAATGACACTCTTTCTGGGAGCGACAGGAAACTCAGATCTAGTTTTGTCCAACCACTCCTTTGGAGGGAGCAAAAGGGAAGCCTGAGAAATGAGGAAGTTGCTTCTGCCTGGCCTCCAGAGATTTCTAAAAGAAGCATTCATTATGGCGTTCCAAACCAATTTTAAGACACTGGTTCTTAAAGTTGCCCAAGTAGTGAAACACGTGGAATTTGTTGATTGGGGGAAAACAGCATGAAATATTGATACTGCTCATTCGTTTTGTCACCTGTCGCCACCCACTGGCAGGCAAGGAGCAGGAAACACCAAAGGGCGAAAACATGGATCTCAGAGAGACTGTCTATTGCGAATATGGCAACCATCTTCAAGTTTCCTGTGGATGGAGAACGAGGCTACCCTCATGCTATTTTATTCACAGTGGTGCACCCTGGGTCTGCCTGCTGAATGCGGCCCCCGCACGGGGGCACAATGATAATTCTCATTTACTGAGGGCCTCACAGGCAGCAGACACTATTTTAAGTACTTTTCAAATCTTTAAAACAATCCGTGAGGTGGGTATTATTTTGTACAGATAAGATCTAAAAGAGGGCTCAGAGAGTTTTAAAAACTTGCCCATAAACAGTGAGCTAGGCAAATGAATATCTGAACCATACTTGTCTAATTTATTAGATTTCCAGGTCTATATCATTCTTTCCCTCAACATAGGTCCCTTTATTGCCATATATGGGTTTATCCCTGTTGTCTCTGACACCAAATCTGACCTCTGAATTACCTGACATTTCACAATGACCTCATGCCTTAATTATGGTAAAAGGGCTTTTGATAAATGTTCCCTGCTCTTGGATAAATTGATATTCCAAATGCTCTAGTGGTCATTCTCTACCTTACATGCTCTTGATCATTCATTAACTGAAGGATTTGGAGGTTTTAGTGTTTATTTTTGAGAGAGAGAGAGAGAGAGAGAGAGACAGCATAAGTGGGGGAGGGGCAAAGAGGGAGGAGGAGACACAGAACCTGAACTAGGCTCTAGGTTCTGAGCTGTCAGCACAGAGCCCCACACGGGACTTGAACTCACAAACTATGAGATCATGACCTGAGCCAAAGTGAGATGCTAAACCAACTGAGCCACCCAGGCACTCCAAACTGAAGTTTTAACCTGAACTTCAATCATCTATTTTAGTTCTTGCAATGTGCTGATTTTACCAAAGCAAATAAATTACGTGAAAGCCAGGATCAATGCAAACCTTCCACTAAAAGTGGTATTTTTTTGTCTTATGTTAAATAGTCTTTGAAGTATATGTCACCATAAATAATGATCCTTGATAGTATATGTCAATGTAAAGGCATTTATAGTTCCCTATCTACAAGGTGATCTTATGTCCCGCCTAGACCAGGCCTGATTTCATGCTGACCTGCATAGTTAGTAAGTAATAGCATCCCCTTTTAACTCTCAAAGCAGTCTGTCTGAATGATAAACTTTAAACTTATCCTAATCATGTACACTATTGAGACAATGTAAAGTCACTCTACAAACAAATGTAATTTTAATTTTCACATGAGTTTGAACATATAGCTAACTTTATTCCTATTAGATAAATGAGTTAAATGAAAATTAGAGAGCTTAAACTAGCTGATTCAAAGATACCTGATTACTAAATAGAGGGGAAATTCAAACCCAAGTCATTCTGAAGCAAGACTTCAGGTGGCCTTCTTCCTCTATCATACCACTTTCAAACAGGACTTTCTTAAGAACCTCTGGAACACCTTCCTGCTTGTCTGTCTGCCTGTCCCAATGTGTTTTTGTTTTTGTTTGTTTTTTGCCTCTTCAAACATATATGTAAAGTGGCTTCCAATTAGATATAAAATATACCAAGAAAATATAAATCTGAAGAAATGGAAATTAAAATGCTAGGAAACAGAGACTTAAAATGGAGCTAGATAGAACTAGAATATTGAATCATTTAACACATGAGTCAATAGTCTGGCTTCACATCAGAGAAAGCTATTCAGTTTACAAATTATCAACGAGGAAAAAAAAATCAACTTATGAGAAGACACCTGTTGGTGGTACTAAGTCCAGAAGGCAGCAAACCAATTTACCTTAAGAGCACCCATAAGGGGCACCTGGGTGGCTCAGTCAGTTTAGAATCTGACTCTTAATTCTGGCTCAGGTCACGATGCCAGGGAGGTGGGATCTAGCCCCCTGCTTCAGGCTCTGCATTAAGCTTGGAATTCTCTTTCACTCTCCCTCTGCCCCTTCCCTGCTTATGCATATGCATACTCTCTCTCTCAACACACACATACACACACACACACACACACACACACACACACACCTAAAATCGAATTCATTAAAGGGACATTGTACCCAATGAACAAAAATTGTAACAGCATCTTTACAGTAAACCTAAAAATATTCTAGGGGCACCTGGGTGGCTCAGTCATGACCTGATTTTGGCTCAGGTCATGATCTCATGGTTCCTGGGTTCAAGTCCCATTTCCAGCTCTGGGCTGATAGTATAGAGCCTGCTTTGGATTATCTCTCTCTCTCTCTCTCTCTCCCCCTGTCTCTCGGCCCCTCTGCCACTCTCTCTCCCCTCTCTCAGAATAAATTTTAAAAAATTATAAAGGTCTTTTTTCTATAGTGTCTCTGATATTGGCTAATGGCACCAGTCCAAAGCATAATTCAGGAGAGAGGGAGTCAGGGTGGAGAAGACAGACTAACTTTACAAGACGCTAATAAAATTCAATTCAGGGATGTGAATGTTAGTTGGCTTTAATTCTAGAATAGATAATAGCACTTATTTAATGGGTATTCATCAGGCAATCATCTACAAATGTAGTTTCATTCGGCTTAACACTGAAACATACAGCAGGGTTGGGGGGGGTGGAGTCTGTATTGCCAGAAGAGAAATTTGCTGCCCATTCTACACAGAACAAAGGACTTATATACCTTGTTTCACTGTAGCTTCATCTTGCATATGTATCATTTATTCATTCCATGGTAAAGAAAAAATGTAATACACTGGTAGATCAAGAAGTCAATGACATGGGCAGAATATGAGGATTTCCAAGAAAACACTAGTCATGCTATATGTTTAGATTTTTATAATAAAAAAATAGATTCAATATCCATGCTAAGAACATGATAGCATACTTGGTTCCTCAGAATAATCAAACATGAAAACAAAAGGTTTTAATGAAGTTTCATTATGGTAGTAAATTGAACATCTCAGTATTGTTGTTAAAAATGCATTTAAAATAGTTTGTAGATATTTTCCTTTATTCCCCAATGTAGACTCATATACTAATGAGAATTAAATTTTTCATTAAGAATAAAAAAGGCTCCAGCTTGTTGTTGTTGTTTTGTTTCTTGCCCATACTGGACTGCAGTAGGGATTTTGACCCTAGTTATTACTTTTAAGTTATAGTCCCTAAAGAGTTCAGGAGTTACCAGGAACTTTTGCCTCATGGTCAAATGATCATATTCTGATAACTCTTCTACGGTGACCCCTGGAGTTTTTATTAGCATTTATACAGTAAAATCCAATGTGAGTACCAAAGACTTCAAGATGAGTACATCTGTTAACAAAACTGAATGTCAATTGCTGAAAATACCAGAAAATTTTTCAGCTAAATATGTATTTTTGGGTGCCCTGAAGAATAATTTTTGAGTACAGAAAGTCTATTCAGAGCTTTAGTTTCTGTTATAAAATTCAATTTCTAAAAAATGTATAAGCTCAAACCCTTTCTTAAATTTTTAAACTAAATCAATTTGCTATTTCCAAGTCTAATAAACTTATTTTAAAGATGCTTTGAATAATGTTTGCTTTCATTATAAATGTAAACATGTTCAAAGATTTGAAACTGCATTTATACATTTAAAATTTTATCATATAGGCCTTAGTGAGCAATTAAATTACTGTTAAAATCAATATATTTAAACTATAATGTGAAAAAATTCAAAATTTATAAGTGTTCCAATAATGTTTACAAGCTTACTAAGACTCAATTTAAAACCATGGTTTTAAATTAATTAAATTATAAATTTGAATAATTAAGTTAAAATTGGAGTTACAGGCTATTCTATTTTTCTCTAACAGTTTAAATATTCTTAAATACTGTAACTCCAAGTTTATAAAACCTTTTTTTATAACATTGTAATAATATATCCAGTTGGATTATGGTTAACAGGTGGTTCTGTTGTGCTATCTGGTTACCACATTCATGGTCATTCTATGTATAATCTGCAGTTCTCAGAAAGCAGAGCATTTCTGTATTATCAAGTCAGTCACATTTTAGATAGTGATTTATTTTTCCACTTTTCCCCAGAAATGAATGGAAGAAGTGGCTTGAATTTAAGAATGAAGACAGAAAATGTTTCACGCTATTATAGTTACATTGTAGCCTCTCCTCTTATTTCTGAAGTGAAATGCAATCCTTAATGTGTGCCTTAGTATGTGAATCATATTTAATTCTTCATAAGTATTCCTGAATTAATCTAGTTATCATGTTAAGACATCCCCAAAACAAAATTCCAGATAGTCACATACGAAATGAAGATGAAATGATTTGGTGAAACTCTCATATAACCAAATAAAAGATCATTGCTTTTGACCCCCTTTAATCACTGAAACCTTTTCAGAAATATCATACTCCACACTCACTCCAGTCTTAAAGCTGCTGACAATTAAAAAATATTAGTACTAGCTAATGTAAAAAAAAAAAAAATCTTTCTCTCTTTGTTTCTCACACTCACACAAACACGCACACATACAATCTGAGTAATAAAAGACCAAGGACTGATACCTATCTTTAATAATTAACAGAATCATTGCTCTGGGTCTATCATTTGCTGAAGAATGTTTTAACTCATAAATTACAGGGTTCTTCAAAAATAAAACCTTATCTAGTAAAGAACTTTCATGATAGTTTTTAGGCACCTAATCCACTTTTAAATTTTGGTGTAGCTGTTTAGTAATACAATCTTCCTAATAGATAAGTCACTTCTGCATTAAATGTAGCACTGTAGTAATCACTCAAAATTCATAGCAAGGAATAACAAATATGCAAGGAGGAAGAGGAGGGAAAAATGGAGAAAGAAAAATGCTGATTTTATTTCTGGGAAAGTGTCTTATCAAAAAAGTTAATACTGTGTAAAAAAGTTGGAAGCAGGGGCGCCTGGGTGGCTTAGTCGGTTGAGCGTCCGACTTTCGCTTAAGTCATGATCTCGCGGTTCGTGGGTTCGAGCCCCGCGCCGGGCTCTGTGCTGACTGCCAGCTCGGAGCCTGGAGCCTATTTCGGAGTCTGTGTCTCCCTCTCTCTCTGACCCTCCCCTGCTCACGCTGTCTCTCTCTCTCTCTCTCTCTCTCTCTCTCCTAGAAATAAAAATGTTAAAAAATAAAAAAAAAGTTGGAAGCAAAGGTTCTATATTTTCATAAGTTAAAAAGACATGGTTTCTGTTGTTACACATTAACTGAAAATCAAAGTAATTTAGAAACTTTGACTTTTGGGGAGCCTGGGTGGCTCAGTCGGTTAAGCACCTGACTTCGGCTCAGGTCAAGATCTCGTGGTCTGTGGATTCAAGCCCCACATCAGGCTCTGTGCTGACAGCTCAGAGCCCAGAGCCTGCAGCCTGCTTCAGATTCTGTCTCTCCCTTTCTCTCTACCTCTCCCCCACTCATGCTCTGTCTCTGTCTCTCTCTGTCTCTGTCTCTCTGTCTCTTTCTCTAAAGTAAGTAAACATTAGGGACGCCTGGGTGAATCAATCGGTTAGGCGTCCGACTTCGGCTCAGGTCATGATCTCATGGTTCGTGGATTCGAGCCCCGCGTCCGGCTCTCTGCTGACAGCTCAGAGCCTGGGGCCTACTTTGGATTCTGTGTCTCCCTCTCTCTCTGACCCTCCCCTGCTCGTTCTCTCTCTCTCTCAGGAATAAATAAAACATTAAAATTTTTTTTTAAAATAACTAAACATTAGGAAAAAATTAATAAAACATAAAAACTTTTCCTTTACCAACACTGCCCAATAAAAATTAATTTCAGAGCAATTCTAATGCAACAATTTATATCCTTTAAAATCTAAAATTAAACTATTCCTTTAAAGATTTTTTATTGTTTGTTTTTTTTTTAAAAATTTTAACGCTTATTTAGTTTTGAGGGAGAGAGAAAAAAACAAAACAAAACAAAAAAAAAAAACGAGCGCAAGCAGGCAAGGGACAGAAGAGAGAGGGAAACACCGAATCCGAAAAAGGTCCAGGCTCTGAGCTGACAGAGCCCAGTGTGGGGCTTGAACTCACGAACTGTGAGATCATGACCTTAGCCTAACTTGGATGCTTAACCGACTGAACCAACCAGATGCCCCTAAACCACTTATTCTTATTAGAACTTGCTACGTTTTCGGGGCGCCTGGGTGGCTTAGTCGGTTAAGCGTCCGACTTTCGCTTAGGTCATGATCTCGCGGTTCGTGGGTTCGAGCCCCGCGTCGAGCTCTGTGCTGACTGCCAGCTCAGAGCCTGAAGCCTGTTTCAGTCTGTGACTCCCTCTCTCTCTGACCCTCGCCTGCTCATGCTGTTTCTCTCTCTCTCTCCTAGAAATAAATCATTAAAAATTAAAAAAAAAAATTTGCTGCCTTTTCACTAAAATGTTACCAAATTTATTTCTGTATTTCAGTATTACAAATGATCTAATATATAAAAACCCATATGAAATTGATTAGATTTAATTTAATGTCAAGTCTATTGTAAGATTTCATAAAATCCACCAGACTTTTTAATAAATGCTAAAATTCTTTCTTTCCTTACTTTTCAAATAATAGATTTTACTGTTTTATCCCAAGACTTACCATGTTACATATTCTGACTCCTTAATTAAAAAAATATTCTACATTAAAAGTTACACTCTAAATAGGTGAGAATAATAAAACACACTACAATTATATATCACAAAATAGACTAGGAAGCAGAAAAAGGTAACTTGATAGCATCATCATTTAACTATAATATAAAATAGAACACAGAATGATTATCAATAAAACTTGTCTTTTTCATTAACATGAAGCTAAGAATTATTTAACAATATTTACAATAGTACTTTATTATTATGGCCTCTGAGTGTTGATGGTTTATTAAAAAGATATCAAAATTAAATATAAATATACTGTCCAAGATTATTCTATTCCTTTATGTTTGAATTCTATGCTAGTAAAATATACAACTATTTTTTTTTTATTTTTTAATAGTTTATTGTCAAATTAGTTTCCACATAACACTCAGTGCTCATCCCCAAAGTAATATACAACTATTTTTAACAGTAGTCTTTCAAAACAGAATTGATTAGTTTTGGATTATGTTTTGTTGGGGGGCGCTAATAGAAATTAGTCCATTTAAAACTCATATAAACTACAATTGTTTTTTTTTATGAGTTAATTAGTGAGTTTTTCTTATATATTATTTCCAGTATCAAAGAAAGAAATTTTTAAAAATCAGGATAGAGAATATTCCATATAATGTCAGACTCAATATTATATTCTGTGTAAATGGGCCAAGGGTATAAAAATTTTGAGGTGGAAAGGGAGATTTCAAGGCACCTGTGCATATTATAAACCACGTAGATCCACTCATCTCGGCCCTAACCACTACATTAGATTATCCATCCTATAATTTGATTCTTGTTATTTTTAGAGAAATCTGGCATACCAATAGAAATTTATCATCCAAGTCTTCAAAAATATGATAGTCACTGAAGATAAACTTTAGCTTTCAGAACCAGCCTTGGAAATCTGGTAAGTATTCAGTTCAATTACATAAAAGTCTATGCACCTAATATGTGTCAACACTATTAACTGTCAAGGACATAATGTTGTATGTGACACAGACCCTGACCTCCAGAAATATCACAAATTATTTACGAATATCTTTTCTGTTTGTTTACTTAACTACAAATTCACTGTTTACCTGTGTAACTAAATAAAACACAGTTTGAGTTGCAATCAATTAATTGTTCCTGGCACTAGACAAAGTTGCCTTGGCCTTGAAAGTGATTGCAGATCAAAAGTACTCAGGCAGGACAGCCAACTATTTGGCAAACTGAATTGAAAAACTGGAAATCTTTACTCTTATGCAAATATGAAAAATACACAAAATGTGATTTCAGTGCAAGTGAGATAAGGGATGGTTTGTTATTTAACTGACAAGCAACCCATTTTCCCAAGTCTTTCCATCATCAAACACTTTTCTCCTGCCTTTCTGCCACTGAGCAGACAACATTAATTTCATAGAATTATGCACCAACCTTGATGTTCTAACCCAAGTGATTCTAGTAAGAATTAAAATATTCAGTATAAAGGGGAATAGTAAAAGTAAAGTGTATGGGTCTTTTCAGAACTTTGGACAGTACCACAGAGATAAAAAGGAAGAAACTATTTGATAAAACAAGACAATGAAAATTAGGTATCTTTTAGCTGAGTGTTTCCAAAGTTTTTCTGATTTATTGAACTGTGTCATAAAAATATATTATCATTTCAGAACTTGGGAGAATTAAAAAACTATTTTGGGAGGGGATGGTAATAATAAAAATAATAAAAGAGGTCATTCCATCTGCCTGATACTATTCTAAATATTATTTGTGGCCAAACTGGTTTAACCCTTCCATTAACACTATGATGTAGGTTGGCATTACTTTCCCTGTTTTATAATCACACTGAGGTTAAATAACTTTCCCAAGGTCACACAGAGTATACACTACAGAATCAGGATTCCAAGACAAAATATCTTGACTCCAGAGCCCATGATCATTTTTTTTAATTTTGTTTTTTAATGTTTTTTAACTTTTATTTTTGAGAGAGAGACATACACAGAGTATAAGCAGGGGAGGGCCAAATAGAGAGGGAGACACAGAATTCAAAACAGCTCCAGGCTCTGAAGCGGGGCTTGAACCCATAAATCATGAGATCGCCACCCAAGCTAAAGTTGGACACTCAACGGACTGGGCCACCCAGATGCCCCCAGAGCCCATGGTCTTAATCATTTTTCTGTGGAAGAATACAGAAGAAACTTTAAGTTACAGTCAGTATGTTTTTAAGTATTTTAACATTAAGTTCCAGGTAATACCCTACTTAAAATCAATCATAACTTACACAGACAATTCTTTACTTTCTTCCATTTAACAAGCAGCCTGTGCTGATTAATTTATTTCAAGAATAATTTACTATTACCTCTAACATTTGAGGTAAAGCACAATTTATAAATTATTTTAAATTAAATATTACACTGTATTAGTTTTAGAATCCAAACATATTATAAATATGTAGAGTGAACTACATAGTATCAGAACTGTACAAAATTTCTTTCATTATCTGATTCTTAGGGTTTTTTTTTTTAGATTTTATTCATTAAAAAACCCTTCTGGAATAAACATATGTTTGTGTTTTATTAATCTAAATGATGACATAACAGAGTCTTTGCATCTCCAAAATGAAAAGCAAAATTGAATATAATTTTTATTATATTTTTCATTCTACCATAGTTTGCTGAAAGCAAAAAACTAGGCCTTGAAAATTTTAAAAGGTAATTCCAGGGAAAATTCAAACAAAATATTAAACTCTACAGAGACACAGAATATAAGATCAGTAGTTGTCACAGGCTGGGGCTGGGGCAAGGGAAGACCACAATAGGATATCAAAAATTGTTTGGAAGTGATGGAAATGTTCTGTATCCTAATTAGGATGGTGTCAAAACTCATCAAAGAGTACCTTTTAAATAGATATAGTTTATTATACATAAGTTGCACTGTGGTAACACCGATAAAATTGGGAACACTTGTTATTTTATACCTTTCATATGCTTATGAAACTCATTTGCCCAAGGAATATTTTCAACCTGAAAGGTTAAATAATAACAATAATATAATAAATTCAAAAAGAATTTGGATTCAAGGCATTAAAGATGTTGTGGCAAATAGGGGCACCTGGGTGGCTTAGTCGGTTAAGCGTCCGACTTTCACTTAGGTCATGATCTCGCGGTTCGTGGGTTCGGGCCCCGCGTCGGGCTCTGTGCTGACTGCCAGCTCAGAGCCTGGAGCCTGTTTCAGAGTCTGTGTCTCCCTCTCTCTCTGACCCTCCCCTGCTCACGCTGTCTCTCTCTCTCTCTCCTAGAAATAAATTTAAAAAAAAAAGTATTAAAAAATTAAAAAAAAAAGATGTTGTGGCAAATATATCTAGGGTCTTGAGACTGACATTGTAAGTAACAGATGTGGTTGAGCAAACTTGCTTTGGTTTCCACCACAGAGATAAAACACTAAGTTAGTGATACTCTCTCCACTGAAATATTCATATGGGAAAACAAGTCACAGGGTAAAACATCTAATCAATTCCTTAATTTACAACCTCAGTTCATGTTATCTCTATGAAAACCTTATATGCTCAAAATCTCTGGCACAACATTTTCTGACTTTTTAAAGATACTAACCCCCCACTGCACCTCGTTCTGCATTATCAAAAAAGGGATCAAAGGGGACAAATGCAGCTTTTGCAAAGCACAGTCCCTATTCATGCTGACAATCAACTATGATGTGTGCTTTATACAATGTAAATGAAGCAGAAAATAGCCAACAGCTTTCACTTTCATTGCTACCATATTTTCCATTTAACTAGCAAACTGGGGCAAAGAGATGGATTTACTCCAGTTTAGCAACATCTCCCATTCTCTCAATGACTAATCAATTACCATATTAAATTTCTTTGTAAATTGCCTACTTTTCCAGTGATTATTTACTGTTTATTTGAAGACTGTAAAGCCTTTAATAAAAAGCAAAAATGGTCAAGGAGAGCAACAACTATGCCCCCAGTGATGACTGGTTTGCTGTTTTCATTAGTGAGCTGTTTCTTCCTCACTACTGCAGAACTGTTTTTCCCCATGTTAAGCTGTGATAGAAAACTGATAGATAAGTCCTTTGCTGGTCAAGAGTTCAACACTAACTTGTTAATTAATCTCAGGTATTCATTAAGATACACAGAGACCCAACAAGAATTATATTATGTTTATGAGTATGTGCATGTGTCTTCTAGGTGTTTGTGTGTGTCATAGTTACTGAATACAAGCGTAGCGTCCTTATGTTGCACAATGCAAAATGCATCCTAAGTGGGGCAGAAGAGAGCCAGGAAGAAGTACCATCCATTGTTTTGTAAGAAGTAGGATTAAAACTGTGATGCGACAAATTCTTGAGTCCCCCACAGACATGTCCATGAATGAGAGTAGGCCACATGAGCAAGGGTTTAAGCATATCACTGCCCTAGGATTCTGGACTCTCCATCCTTGCTTCAACCTGAGAACTATGCCATTTATCTATATCAAATATTGGGCTTCCAGACAAGATCTAATTTGGAAAAAATTTTTGCTGGTAACAGTGTTTGTAAACTACAACTCCACTAACACTCATCAGACCCACTGCATCACTGAGTTTTGGATGCATAGGCTCTGAGTTGCCTTGATACAGAGTACCTTGCCCTTTTATTAGCAGAAAAAGACAAATATGCCCCCAGAGGCCTGTGTCATATAAATGAGCATTCCAGAGATAACCTTAGTCTGATCAGGTTGACTTCATGCTGGAGATTATCAGTGAGAGGAAAACTGTCAACGGGAACCAAAAATAAGTTAGTCTGATCTGGTCAGAGATTAAACGCTACTCTCTCAGGATCATAGAACAGGAAATATCCTAATGAAATAACCTATGATCAACAATTTCTCCCTACTTTGTCACCACTGTATCTACTATGTATTCCTACCCATTATTCAAAACTCAGTTTGTCTCTCAAGGCTGAGAGAGGACAAAGATATCAAGCTCTGCTTGAGACTCCTCCTACTAAAACACAAGGAATTCTTTGATCACAGAAGCAGTTCAGCAAATAGAATTTCACAGAATAGCAGTATGAAAAACCTCCAGACTTCTCATTCTGTTTCCATATCTGGGTAGATGCTGCCCGAAGTACCCACAGGAAGGTTTATGAAGATTTGCGTTTACCTGTGCGTGTGTGTGTGTATATTTTTATATGTATGGCGTGTGTGTACACTCACCTATGTGTATGTGAACATTCACCGGAAGAACAGAAAGTAGAGGCTTAGGTAGGCAGAGGTGAAAACAGCCACTGAATCCCAGGCATGTCTGCATCTCCTTACGGGTGATTTTATCCAGCAAGCTTGACAGAACAATTCAAAAGGGGGAAAAAAAGAAACCCTGAATTCTACATACCATATCCAGCTAGAGCTACATACTGTAGACCCTCCAATTCTCCAAAAAGCTGTTTTGTCAATGCAAGAGGAATCAATCAAGGAAGATGCAGCATTTCACCTTTAGTGGAGCCAAGTGATGGCAAGAATCAACTCGTTCATCATCTTCCATCAGCAAGAAATTTAGTAAATAGTAGCAGCAGAGGAGTCGATAAATGTGCTTAAATAATACCTTGGCTTTTACTTGTTGTGCTTTTAATTTGGTAAATAAATGCCTTCCACTGGGCGTGCACCCTAGAGTCCTGGCAAGGAAGTGTATTAAGTACTCTGTTAGTTCTGCAGAGTAGAATGCATCTCAGAGGTCTAGCTAACTATAATGGTCCTGGAACATTCTGCCTAAATCTCCCTGCTGTTTAATTTCAAACACTCAAAAGGGGCATAAGGGGGCAACTCTGCAGTTAAAGATACCACCTTTTTAATAGTTTAAAGTTTGCCAATGATACAAGTAAGAAATCTACGCTTTCAAGTTAAGAAAGAGGAGTATGTAGATGCCTGTATAAGATCATCACAAGATACTTAACTAATCATATTAAGTTAACCTCAAAACAACTCTGCTAATGTAATACTAGAAAGGAATAGTTAGCAAAGATGCCTACTGTCTTTCTACTTGGTTTCACAGAAGTAATGCAAGTATTGGAGTGCATAATTATTTTCTAAATTGTGAATTCTATGAATATTCAGGAAAGAAAACCTTCACATAGGTTTCTGTTGCTACTTTGTTTTCCTGATTTCTTCCATCTTTTATGAATCTGTGTTTGTCAGATTATATGTAAAGTACCACCTTAACTCCATAGCCCTTGAAGTCCATTCAGAGGAGATTAAGGAAACTGAGAACCATATTTGATGAGGAGCACTTGCAAGAAAACTCAGGATCTCTCAGCCAAAAGAAGAGAAGGCAGGTAGCATATATTGATGGAGGGGCGAAGAATCATAGCCAAGATCCTTATTTTCAAATACTCAAAGGGTTGTCATGTTGAGGGGCCCTACACAGCTTCAAAGGAGAGAAGGTACAGGAATAAATATTTGAATTGAATGAAAGGAAAAAAAAATAAGCTGTTCATTCATCATATGGACTGTCTTAGGAGGTGGTGAAATTCCTATCACTGGTATGGTTAAAAAATAGACTGGGGGTGGGGGGGAATCAGGATATTAAAAAGAATGCTCAAAAATTACATAAGGGGTTAAACTAGATAGGTTTTAGGTTTCATTCAACCCTAAGAGGACTAGAAAACAGGTCACCAGTATGTCACCAAAAAGGAAACCATCACAACCCAAAGCCTGCCAATCTACCCCTCTGAAGGGCAGGCAGAGAAGCCAGATGACCTGAGCACAAAATAGGAGAAAGTCAATTAGCTCTGAGGGAAAAGAATCAGAGCCCTTGAGAAATATATTGTCCTTGAGCAAGTCAATCTGACCTTCTAAAGTACAGCTTTGTTCAAATTTCTATAAACACTCACTTAACTTACGGGCATGCTGTGTAGCTTACCATAATCCTAAAGTGACGCGGTATAGTGAGCACAGCAGTGTTTTCACCTGGGGGTCTCTGAGGGCTTATACATAAGCATTTACCACATTTTGTGGCTGGATAAACAGAAGCATCAAGAAGCTAAAAGGGTAGCTAAAAGAATAAAGCATTTAGCCAGAGGCTGAAAGAGAACCTTCCCAGATTTCTGCCTTTTTACTGACTGTTTCTACACAGAGCATCAACAGGTACTGGGCATTTGAGCCAGGCTAAAATCAGAGTGAAGACAACTTCCACAGCACTTACCTTTGCCAGAAAAACAGTTTCAACTCTCCACTTGCTTACGCACCTTCACAAATAGCCCCCATGACTATCCCACAACCAAGGATTAAACAAAGAGAAAAGGTCAGCATTCCTATAAGATTCATACGTGAGTGTTAGTCTCCAGTGAATTGATTCCCTGCTTACATAAAGACCAAGGTCCTATATGCAGAGTTACCTTTTGAAGAGCAGAGCCATTAGAACTGACCAGAGGCCTGAGGTCTGAGTTCTACCGATGGAGGTTGGTGTGAGGAACTGAAATTCAGAGTCCCCCCAAAATCACCTAAAGAGCTTTAGAAATGGATGCAGAGATCTCCCCCAAGACTCACTCATGCTATGCACTGAGTCTAAAACACTTTTTTTTTTAAAGCTTTCTAGAGAATTTTGCAACTCACACGAGAACAGGGCTTCTGGACCATTCCTACCTACTGCCCTAGATCTGCCTTGTCTAATATGGGAGCCACGAGTTGCCGAACACTTGAAACATGCCTAATCCAAGTGGCGATGTGCTGTGCATGAAGATGACATATCAGATTCCTAAAACTTAGTACTAAAAAGAGACTGTAAGATACTGATTGCATTTTAAATGATTATACTTTGGATGTATCATGTTAAACAAGCTGTATCATTAAATCACTTCCTCTTGTTTCCCTTTATTGTTTTAACTATGGTAAATAGAATGTTAAATATTACATTTGTGACTGGGGTGCCTGGGTGGCTTTGTCAGTTAAGCGTCCAACTTTGGCTCAGGTCATGATCTCATGGTTTATGAGTTCAAGCCCCCGTGTTGGGCTCTTTCCTAACAGCTAGGAGCCTGGAGCCTGCTTCGGATTCTTTGTGTCTCTCTGTCTCTGCCCCTTCCCTGCTTGCACTCTGCCTCTCTCTGTCTCTCTCTTTCAAAGGAGAATGAGCATTAAAAAAATTTTTTTAATTATATATGTGACCTATAGTAACTGTATTAATTACCCCTTCCTCTTACATTTCTATAGATTGTCATATTTTCAAAACATATGCTTCCCCTTACATTGTCTCATACAAAAGCTTAACAGAAGAAAATCACGCAAGCTCATTCAGAACTATACTCTTTATTAACACCTTCCAGTTTACAAACCCATCACTGCTATTTCAAGTCTTAACTCACTCCAGCTTCTTTTGAACTCTTTGGTTTCGATTAACATCAGTGATAGTCACCCTTCATACTTTTATAGAAATGATGTTATCCTTAGTTTTCCATCCTTCAAGAGACATTTTTCCAATGACTTTATCCTCAAAACATGGCACTTATCCAAAACTATAGTCATAATTACATATTTGGCGATCAATGGTTACTTGCCAAAAATGGTGATGGCTCAGGTGTTTTCCATTTTCCTGCTGAGCCCAAGCACTACAAAACTAAGTCTATTTCTATGCCCATGGGTCTATTAATCAAGTGAGGAATAAAAATAAAATAAGGTATATGGTTTTTAACCTGAAGAAAGTTAGTCTCATTAGGGAAGAAGACTACTACTGCTCATGTGTGTCTATTATATACTCCTGGAGTATGGACAGCTGACTTGGCAGGGAGGGAGAGACATGTCAACGATGAAAAACATCATGAACGAATGTCTGAAGATGGCCATAAGGATGGCATCTGTGGGGCACAACATGGTCAGCATGGCTCCTGTGAAGATGCTTAAAATCACATGATGACAGAGACTCATGATGTGTATATGTGAGGGGGTAAGTTCTGAGGAGGTGCCCTACTCAAAAAAATCATCTAACATGTTCTTGCCTCAACAACTAAATTATAAACAGTGTTCCCCATGCAAATGGAATAATGTCATGCCATAGTGGCCATCAAACCACTGGCTAAGTTGCATTGCATCTGTTTCTTGAAAGCAAAAGGGTAATTTCCACTTGAGAGGGATCAGTATTGAAGGACCAGTGACAAGACCTGGATTCCAGCACAAGCTCTTCAACTAGTAACTGCATTACCTGAGGCAAGTCAATAAAATGTGAGGGCTTTGTGTTCTCCTCAGTGAGATGCTTATCTGAGAAACTCAAGTAAGACATCCGCACCCTTTCCCACTTTTAATTTACTAAGATCACAACACAGTGGACCAGAAGCAGCATGGGTTTTGGAGACTGACTATTAATATTTCTCAACCCCAGCTTTCACATTTTAGAAGAGAGAAAATTCTACATATCTCACACAGTCATTACAAAAATTAAACTGACTTATTTATGTAAAGCACCTGGCACATAGTAGGAGGTCAATAAATGACAGGGCCATTCTCCCCATTATTATTTCAAGTGCCATCAAGCCACATTCAAATTGTTATGCACACAAAAGCAGCACTTGTTTTAGTCAAATACAAAAAAAAATAATTCTCTTTGTGCATAGATATTGAAATTTATGGGGAAATAAACTGCAGTATTCTTGGAAAATGTGTCACCTTTTGTCATGCTATATTGTGGAGGCAATTCTTCCACTCACTAATGCTTGAATCCAAGCACTGGTCTCCTGCTAGGCATGGTGACTGTTTCTAGACCTTCACCGACAATGAAAGAAGATTGTTTTTTTTTTTCACAGAACAATCAAAAGCTCTCAACACACCAGGACAGATTCAAACACCCTCTGCTCAGCAAAACAAAGAGTAACTGAGAGAATGGTGAAACTCAGTCCTCTCCAACTTCTTTCTAGGCACACACATTTTTATGAGCACATTCATCTGTTTTGCAATTTCCATAAAGTCCCATGAACAGCCATCAATGGTTGCTATTACCACATGCCATAAGCTTACAGGAAAGGGGCCATATTGAGGTTGACTACAACTGGCCACAACATGGAGAACACAAGGGTCTCTGTATATTTCACACAGCTCAAGTGACGCCGGTGCATAGACAATCAGCTAACCAAACAAAAATAATCACTTCAGAGGTAAAACAGCCCCTACGTCAATGTCGAAAAAGTCTTCCATTAATGGATGTCAAGAAGGCAGAATGTAAATTACCCTGCTCAAAATTCAGTTTTTACCTTATGTCTATTAGGGGGACACCAATGAAAATTTATTTATTCAGAAAAGCCCACTGTAGAATACATGGAAATATATAGCATACAGTTTAAGTCTTCCTTTTCACCATTTTTAAAAGTAAATGTTGGCATAAAGAAAGGTTTAATTAGTCAAAAGAAATCTAAAACTTAAGGATACAGTTATTTGGATACACATACACACACATATATTTGATATATAAATATTTTATGGCTTTAAAAATACAAGCTCATAAGAAAAGAGCTAATGCAATCAATACTGAAGTGTATAAACTGTAAGACTAATTTATATACAACGTGGCTGCCAAATAACAAGCAAATGAATTACAAACAATTCCCATTCTTAAAGCATAATTTAAAAGTCCCTTAAAACAGGAGCCATACTTATTCACCGAATCTCTTCAACAGGGATCTGATACAGATTTGTCAACAATATAAATCCTTCCTTCCTCAATTATGTTTATTCCACAGTACTAAGAACGTTCTTCTCCTCTCTCCCATACAGTTATTAGCTGAGGTCTTGAGGCCAAGGCCATGGCCAAGGCTGGTACAGCGGGGGTCTCTTTCCTCTCGAAGTACAGGGATCTACCAGACTGCATTTCTCCCTGTGCCATTTCAGCCCTTCAGGGAACCCATGCTTGGCCCCCAAATGCCATAGCTCTGTCACCTACCAAGACTGTGCACCTGAGAGAATTGAACATTGATCAGATGAAGACTAGTGCCAAAACCCTCCTGGAATCCAAACCTTGATTGGGAGTTGGGGGGGAGAGACGGGAAAAGTAGCACTTTGAGACACAGAGTCCCTAAACGGAGGGGGAGAAAATGCAAAAGGAGAAAGACATGCCGCATGTTGGGAAAAGGGGGCCTCTAATGCCTTTACAAAGTAGCATAGGTCCAGCCTTGCAAAGAAAGATAGCAGCGAATGAACTAGAAGTTAAGTCAAAGTCTCTGGTAATGGCAGAACACAGGAGTCACACATCATTTCTGACCTGTATCCTACTTGACTTGTCACTTTATGTAATGGTGATTTTTACAGCTCTCTGGGGTCTACCCTTTCTACACAAAGGCATGAGAGAAATATACATATTCTCTTCCAACAGATGGAAATAGCAGTCTCTCCAGAAAAACCGATGGTATCAAACTTATTTAATTACTATGGCATCAGTAAGACTTTTGCACTCACTTGACCCCTCAAGTGTAGCCTCGAGGGAGGAAAAGGACAGAAAACACATCCGGCTCCCTGTGGGAGAACTGGTGTCTTCACAAATGCATCTGCTAGTCTATTCTTTTTTTTTTTTTTAATGTTTTATTTATTTCTAGGAGAGAGAGAGAGAGAGACAGCATGAGCAGGAGAGGGCCAGAGGGAGAGGGGGCAGGAGAGGGTCAGAGAGAGAGGGAGTCACAGACTCTGAAACAGGCTCCAGGCTCTGAGCTGGCAGTCAGCACAGAGCCCGACGTGGGGCTCGAACCCACAAACCGCGAGATCATGACCTGAGCGAAAGTCAGACGCTTAACCGACTAAGCCACCCAGGCGCCCCTCTGCTAGTCTATTCTTCAGTTGTGGCTGCCACAGACTCTGAACTAAACATAGTCACATTAATGGAGGCAGCAGGCACTTTATCGTGAGCTCCGTTCACACATCTTACTTCAAGATACATCATAGGGTAGCTCACACACTAGTATATCAACAATTACCTTTAGGAACAGTGAGAAAAGCATCAGCGGAAGGGAAAGTGGTAAAAAGAGAAAATGCTATGATAGTTGATTCTCTTTTTCTATTAAAAAATTTTAATGTTTACTTATTTTTGAGAGAGAGTGGATGCACGTGAGCTGGGGAGGGGCAGAGAGAGAGGAAGAGAGGGTCCCAAACAGCCTGTAAGCTATAGGCACAAAACCCAATGTGGGGCTCGAACCGACGAACTGTGCAATTATGACCTGAGCCGAGGTGAGATGTTCAACCGACTGAGCTGCCCAGACACCCCTGTGTTAGTGGATTCTAATGAGAAGTTTCTAGAAGCTCAGGTCTTGTTCTCAAATCTCGAATCAAGAAGATGTTTACAAGCTATTCAGCAGGTTTATTTAATTATAAATATATTCTAAAAAGCTTTACAGCTTCTACAAGGCACCTCTTTAATTTTATTTTCTTTTCCTATAAAAAAGAGGAAAAGGAAAAATACTTGCTCAAACGATTCTTCATTAGCTGGCCACAAAGATGCAAGGAAGCCTCCCTGAGGGAAGTCTAGTCAGCTGTTTAATTAGCATGACTTGTGATACTACAGCATTCTTGCTGCACAGAAATCCACATGCACTTTGTATCCTACCTACTACAAAGCAGTGATGCCAATGAAGAGTGCAGTGGTTTAAAAGTAGGTGCTAATGATACCCGTGGCAGTATTTGGCAAAACTCTGGAGAACTGTGAATTTTTCCACTAAGTGATTCTTGAAGATTTCTGGCTGCTTCAACCACCCTCACAGTTTGATTCTACTTCCAAAGTCCCAATGGCCAGCTGAAGTCAGGCCATTGGGTTCTCAGGCTGTTTGCATACAAAACCTATACCACTCTATCCTTCCAACCCTCAGAATACGTCCCTGACTCAACAATGAAGATTCTCTGAGTTTGTGCTGAACAGTGTTGGACGTATCTTTTATTGGTATATTTTTAAGACACAGAGCATGAGTGGAGGAAGGGCAGAGAAAGAGGGGGACAGAGGATCTGAAGCAGGTGCTGTGCTGACAGTAGAGAGCCCAGTGTGGGGCTTGAACTAGTGAACTTTGAGATCATATCTTTTAAGATACTGTAGGGTCAAAGGGAAGAGAGGAATGTGTCAGAGTCTGCGGTGAGAATAAGCCTATTCTACCACATTGTTCTCTGCAGAACATGATACTATTAATGAGACATGCAGTAGTAATGTAGTAAGGCTTTCCTTTACATGCTCCTTCCAATTAGTTTCCACCGTTTCTTGTTTATTTATTTTGTTTCCTGCATCCCAATCAGGAACTCCGATCAGACTTTGAATGGCATCCTGACATATTTTAAAGACAGGAAAGCAAATGTCTTAGCATTTGTCCAATTTAACAGAGGTACTTCTGTGTTTAATCAGCCTGGAAGAAGGCCCTAAAGCAGGTGTAAAAAAGCAGGAAGGCAATAAGGACTTTAAAATCATCATTAATGTACACTGAAATGAAGAATATGCCCAAAATGCCTTTACATGTCAACTATGAAGTGAGCTTCTGGCACCTGCAGATGGAAAGACACTGAAATGAAATGCTGATAACAGCCCCACAACCCTGTGCGAGAACAGGATGAGTAACTGGTAACACTCCCCTAGAGCTTGTGGGCTTGCTGTTAGCAAACCAAGGCAGGGACAGGATACCATAGCCAAGCGCTGAGATTATTTCTGAACACCACTGACATAGGGCCAGGGCAGTAAGACACAAAAATAGGGGGGAAAAATTAACGTTTATTTATTTATTGAGAGAGAGCATGTATGAGTGAGGGAAGGGCAGAGAGAAAGGGAGGGAGAGAGAGAATCCCAAGCAGGCTCTGTGCTGTAAGCACAGAGACAGATATGGGGCTGGAACCCAGAAGTGTGAGGTCATGACCTGAGCTGAAACCATGAGTCATATGCCTAACCAACAAAGCCACCCAGGCATCCACAGACTTTTTTTTTTAAATATTTTTATTTATTTCTAGGAGAGAGAGAGAGACAGCGTGAGCAGGGGAGGGTCAGAGAGAGAGGGAGTCACAGACTGAAACAGGCTCCAGGCTCCGAGCTGGCAGTCAGCACAGAGCCCGACGTGGGGCTCGAACCCACGAACCGCGAGATCATGACCTAAGCGAAAGTCGGACGCTTAACCGACTAAGCCACCCAGGCACCCCAGACTTTTTTTTTTTTTTTTTAAATTAAATAAAAGAAATACTTAAAACCAATGAGCTCCAAGGTGGTTCTATCCCCCATCTCTATTTTCAAAACCAGGCACTCTGCAGCAAACTCAGGGCCTGGAAGGAAGATATCTCAGGGCTTTCTATGAGAAATGAGTGCACTCAGCAGATTTAAACTACCTCACCTAAGCACTGTTCAGTGGAGTTGAAAATGAGCATGGTTAAACTCGGGAAATCGGAGTCAAAAGTCCCATTGTCTTCACTCCACTGATTTATGTGTGACACAAATACTCTGCTTCGGATGTTCTCACATCTGTGAATCTGGGATAATGACTCTTTTGTTGGTCTGCTCAGAAATATGGAAGCAGAAATAAAACCTGCCCAGGGGTCTCTTTGGCAATCACTTTTAAAATGAAAGACAGTTTCCATTTCAACAGGGAAATTCAATAACCAAAAGGTGAGTACATGTCATGATAAATAAGCAAATGAAAAGGCATTAGCATGTTTCAAGGGGAAAAATTATTTGTGTAACACCTAGACTTGTGTCATTTAAAAAAAAATCTATATGTGTGACCTGTTACTTCCAGCAAAATAAGAATAGAGTGCTATACTGGCTGATTCATTCCATGTTATATTGCTTTTCTGCACACTAACTTTTTTCAAACGGCTCTGTTGGAGAAAATAAATCATTTGTACAATCCACTCCTTAGCCACATCAATCCTACTTAAAATGTATATCTAAAACTAATGCAAGTACCCAGGCTCATCCTGCACCACTGAATCGGATATAACAAGCACTCTGCACATCCTTTTCTTGACCAAGTTCTAGATGTTAATGCTTAAGAGAAGACCCCACATTCAAATGGTTCATTGTAGAGAACCCTCCAACTGCCAAGTTCCATCTCCACAATAACTGAGCTTGTGGGCAGACCACGGACACTCAACACTGCACGATTATTGCCGGATATTTATCTGCTGCCTTTCAGCTGAAGTGAGTCAGCAACGGAGGCAAAACTGTATGTGGCATGTTATCGTTAGTAAATCAAGGTCATACAATGCTTTCCTCTCTCCCAGATGGAAAACTCATAACGGTTACCACTGACTTGATTCTTATGATGAGAAAGGAAATGCTATAACCTCAAATACTTGCTACAATACCACAAAAGTGAGACAGGGAGGCCACCTGTATTTTCCTCCCACATGTATCCAATTAAATATTTTTAGGGTTATCTTCAGCTTTCCTTCTTAGGACTGGCTAAGGGTTGTTTGTTTTGTTTTGTTTTTTGTTTTTGTTTTCTTTTTTTTAATATTTACATTTTCCAAGCTTTTATAGATCAGCTGATTTATGATACACTAGTTAAAATATATGCTAGATTTGAATATGCTCTCAATTAGTCATTTTTCAGTGAAAACAAACAAAAAAGTCAGTGCAATACAGTACAAAAGTCAGTTTAGGGTTTTTGTGGTTCTTTGTGTGTGTGTGTGTGTGTGTGTGTGTGTGTGTGTGTGTTTGGCTGAGCTATCTGCCTCTTTTTTATTTTTTTCATCTTACTCCCTACATCTCCTTTCTGTGCCTGAAATCGTGCTCCTCTTTTCTAATTTAGTGATTAACTTAACGAAGTAGCCAGCAGATACAATCCCTAGGCGAAGTCAATCTTCCTATGGTTACGTCTGATCCCTCTTGGAACCCTGGAATCTCCCTTCATATAAGGGAGATAGCAACAGCAGTAGCAATAGCAAAACTTTACTTAATTCAGTACTTTTCTGTTTGCGAGGTGCATTCCCAGAGGAAATCAAATCCAGACCTTTTATTATTATTCTTTTTCTTTTAAATCCAGAAGTCTTAATAGAAACTCAGTTGTCTTCCTAATCCACTGTGGTCCACTTTTCTGATGCATTAAAAAACTCCAAATTTGGGGGCACCTGGGTGGCTCAGTCAGTTGAGCATCCAACTTCGGCTTAGGTCATGGTCTTGCAGTTCATGAGCCCCTATCAGGCTCATTGCTGTCAGCACAGAAGACCACTCAGTATCCTCTCTCCCTCTCTGTGCCCTTCCCCTGCTTAGGCTCTCTCAAAAATAAACATTAAAAAAAAAAAAACCTCCACATTTTAAGTAGTTTACACAGTTGTTGAGAGGAAAGTAGGGAGTCTAGAAGGGGGGCTCTCATGGGCATCACAACTGCTGGTGTAACTTTGGAAATATTCAATGCTCAAAATGATGTAACTAACAGTGGACACACACATCGCTCAAAATGATGTAACTAACAGTGGACACACACATCAGTAGCAGAAACAGCTGGTGAAAGGAAATTTAAAAGAACCTAGATAATTATCCATCAGCAAGCTGGGGATCAGGGGGGCACTGTATGTGTCCATGGCCAACATGAAAAACAAGTGTATGGCTACCCGGTAGAAAAAAAAGTCAGATGGGGAATATTCAGGAAACTGAAGAGTGATTGTTCTGGGAGACAGGGGAAGACTAAGTGGTGGAACAGAAGAGGGGATACACTCTCCTCTCTGTTTAACCCAGAATTGATTTTAAACAATTCACCATGTGAAGTTATAGGTCATTTAATATATAAATAAAGAAAAGAAAAAAGAAAAGATGGAATGCATTGTCATAGACCATCTGGAAATCTGCTTTTCAACCTTGACTTCACATCAGTATTAGTAAGTCATATTGAGTCACTTAGCTATTCACTTAGAAAAAAAAATAAATCAATATCCTGAGGTTTGTCAGAACCTAACCATACACAATGATGTCAAGATCAGTTACATATTTAAAAATAAAAACAAACTATAAAACAACTAGCAGAAAATCTGTAATAATTTTTTGTACTAATATTGGGTGGGAGAGGCAAAATTTTAAAAGCAGAATCTCCTAGCAATTTTGTTTTAATACAGTCACCTAGGTCCCAGACCTCCCCTCTTCCAAACAAAATTCTGACTTAGTGGGTCTGAGATGAGGTCTAGCCATATGCCTTAAGGTAGTTCTGTAGATGATGTGGATTCACACTGCTAACTACCAGTGTTCTATTAAATGCTGTGGTAGTTATTAGAGAATTTTTTCTTTCCTATTTTTTTTTTTTATTTTAGAGAGAGAAGGTGAGTGGGAGAGAAGAGGATAGGAGAAGGGAAGATGGGAAGGAGGGAGGGAGGGAGAAAGAGAGAGAGAGAGAGAGAGAGAGAGAGAGAATCTTAAGGATGCTCCACCCTCAGTACAGAGCCTGATGTGGGTTCAATGTGAGGCTTGACCCTATGAACCTGGGATCCTGACCTAGGGCCAAATCAAGAGACACTCAACTGACAGAGACACCGAGGTACCCCAAGAATATTTTCTAACAAATGAAAAGAAATGAAGCAAAATAATGAGCCTTCTTATTCAAGCCCCAGTGCTGAGATGAGGGAAAGAAATCACGTTTATTATGATTTGGAAAACTGACCCAGAAATAGTTGAAGGAAAACTATGAATGAACAGAGTAACCACTGATAGACAAGAGAATTTCTTCAAAAGTAAATTCCAAAGCCTCCAGCCACATCAGACTTTACATTAGTCAGTGGTAAAATGTGACAAAAACTGTGTCCTTTTAATATTTTGGTTTTTAAATCTCTATTTTCAAAAGTAAAATTATCCTGATAGTAAATCGTAGCTTTTGTTTTCATTGTGGAGCTTTCTTTCTTTCTTTGAGAGAGAGAGAGAGAGAGAGAAAGTGTGGGAGGAACAGAGAAAGAAAGAGAATCCTAGACAGGCTCCACTCCCATCACAGAACCAGAATGGAGCATGATTCCATGAGATCCCAGGAGATCATGACGTGAGCTGAAATCAAGAATCTGGCGCTCAACCAACTGAGCCACTTGGGTGCTCCCACTATGGAATTTCCAACTGATAAATAAGGAGCTGGAAGACCTAATAAGACTAACAACTAGGCTAGAAATTTCTTAAATAAGACAAAGGAATATTGTAGGAAGACTATATCAAAGTATAGAAAAAGGCTACAATTGGAGAGTTGATAAGATACCATGTTAAAACTACATGAAAATGTGTAATCCACTTATATTTTAAACATGAATGATAACTAAACCTTGCATTAAGATGTACAACATAAATATTCAAGAGGATGTAAAGAAAACACACAGTTCCTGCCCTTGAGTGACTTATAATCACAATTTCATCAGGGGTTCTCAGATCTCTTTTGGATTTCCATGGGAGTCTTGACTGCATACCTCACAGTAAGATTAATATAATAGAGCTGGGGGGAAATTGAGCTAGTAGGATCAATAAATGCTACAACAGGTGGTCCTCAAGGTTAACTGCACTGTAAAACAACTTGGGGAACTTTACAAACACATAACCATTGATAGTTGGGTCTCATTCCAATCAAGAATCAGAGGAGCTACAGGACACAGGTAATTTTTAAAAGATCTTAAGATGATTCTCATGTGCAGGCAGCATTAAGACCCATTGATGTTGAGTCTATACTCCTGAAATTCTATACTACAGAAAATCTGTAGACCTATTCTACAAAATGGGATAAAACCTCTCCGCTACCAATTTAAGAGATGGATTAGAGTAGTTCCTCTCTTTCCTTCACTTTTTCCACTAGCTAGCTTCCACTACTTTCACAGGGCATTTGAAAAGATCTTAGCCATTCTGAGTTGAATGGATGATTTGAGGAATTTGAAATAAGTATTTTGGGCTTTGCACACGTTCCCTGGGTGGTAGAGGGACCCTTTCATCAAGATCAAATTGTCTCCTTTTACATTCCGTCATGTGACTTAGATGATGGCAGAATGTCAAAGGGCAATCATGATCATCACCAGTACCGCCATCCTCCTCCCCATCACCATTCCATTTAGAGCCTGCCAGCAGTGTGCCAATAGCTGCTATTTTCACATTTAGAATGCAGCAGTAAAAGGCTCTTGGTAGCACCGGGCTTCTGGCTATATTCTTAATGAGTTTAAAAGGGGAGAGAACAAACAGCTGAATGTTTTGTTTTGTTGCAGAGTCTGTTAAAGCCCTAGTTTCCAGATGTCCATCTCCAATTTGCCTAGGACTGCAAAGAAGCAGGTGGGGGAGGTGGGGGTGGGAATCAAACCCCCTAATTAGAAAACCTGAGAGGGGTATCTTTAGAAATCTAAAATGCAAGGAGATGGAACACAGCTCATGTAGATTCGTTTTGCACTGACTGCACAGTGTAATTCATGGCTGTTCTTCAAAGTAAACAGCCCAATACTGGCAAACTTTGTATGCAGCTCCTAGAATCAATCCACTACACGGTGCACTCACAGCCATGCAGTATAAACATGAAACTACCTTACCAGTGAAATTCAATAGAACCAGGTCACTTTATATGCTGAAAAGGAAGCCAGTAAGACCCACGGGTGTGTTATGAAGATCTCTCTAGGTAGACTGCACACCCGCCTCCCTCTCAAAAGAATTTTCTGCAGCTCTTCATGGAATTAGAGTTTGGTTCTGTTTCTAGATGACTAGTCCTGGGAGTTGGAATCAACACCTAACTAGTTGTGCATGATAGACAGGAGCGCACCAGGACACTGATAACATGTCTACCTAGCAGTCTGCCCATACTCAGTAGGAAAAGTTCATCACAACAATGAGCTGAATGGTAAATCTGACAACATCTTATCTTACTGCGAGAATTTCCTTTCCAAAAAGCTGAGTGCTGTATTTACATGTATTATTTTTTTAAGATTTCCATTTCTAAAGAGGAAGACACCATTTTGTCATATTAAAGATGATAAATCCATCACAGGGAGAGGCTGTGTACTCTGCTTGAGGTCATAAAAAGATTCTACAGTATGTGAAATCAGAAGTCATATCCTTCTGATTTGTGGTTCATGTTTTTGTTTTGTTTTTTTTTCCCCTGTCATTACATACAAAAAGCAAAGGACCTATTAATGCAAACAGTGAGTCTCCTTAGCCCAGGGGAACATCTCTGAGGTTTCTACCAGATCATCTATTTTTACTTAACCGGATAGTGGGTATATTTTTAGGATAAGATCAGATTAGAAGAGCCAATAGCACCAATCTGTGTAGAACACTTTATCCCTATGACTGTCAATGTGGACAATTTAAGGATATTCCTAACTGGTGCCCATTGGAGAGTTCTAAAAATAGGACAAGAGGCAGGAGTTCAAAGACCCTAATAGTCAATACTGCATTCAAGATATATCTGAAGCATTCACACCAAAGAGGCTGTGAAGGAGAACACCAGACATTTACCAGAGGCAGTTCAGACACCCATAAATAACCAAGCGATAAAACCTATCAGAAGGGGCACCTGTGTGGCTCAGTCAGTTAACCCTCCAACTTCGGCTCAGGTCATGATCTCATATTTGTGGGTTCGAGCCCCACATCAGGCTCTGTCCTGACAGTTCAGAGCCTGGAGCCTGCTTCAGATTCTGTGTCTCCCTGTCTCTGTGCCCCTCCCCCCTCACGCTCTGTCTCTCTCTGTCTCAAAAATAAATAAAACATTTAAAAAAAAAACCCTATCAGGAAAAACAAGGAGGTAAACTGCAGCAGATAAGAAACGTTTTACAATAAAAGATGTTCTGTTCATTGTGAAACCCCCTCCCCTCTTTAATACTTCCTTAGGGTCACAGAGGCAGAACAGGATATAAAGGGACATTTGATATATTCTTTCATTTTTAATAGAATTATGAAAAGCAGGTAAGAATCATTTTATTCACTCAGTCAAGGAACACCTATGCAATGCCTTTTAATACAATATGCAAAGGGCCATACTAGAGATATATTGGTAAACAAAGTAAACACCATCTTTGCCATCCTGGAAATTACATGCAAGAGGAGGGAGAAAGAAAATAAGTATATATGTAATATAATGTTAGTGCTATTTATAATATAAGATTAAAAGAAAATAAAGTTGGCTAACAAAATCAAGAGTGACAGAGGCTGTGGATATAGGCAAGGTGGCCAGGAAGTTCTTCTCTAAGTAGGTGACATTCAACATGAGATCTAAATGAGAACTATTTCATTCACTCAGTCTTTCAGTTCATAAAAAATTGGGTCAGTGTCTAATACATGCCCAGCATGATTCTGGGTATTTGGCAGACATTAGGCAATGGTATTCACAAAGCCTTTGCTCCATAAGAAATATTTAGAGGTAGGAAAGGAAAGATATGATAACACCTCTCTGAAATTAGGTATGGCATTTGTAGTTTTATATATGACTCATGCAATTTATGTTCTAGGTTTCTTGTTTCTTCTCTAACTATGCAGCAAATCAAACTCACATATTTAAGAAATCATAAATACAACAGGTTTAAACAGCTTAACTATAAAAATCTCAGGATGGACTCATGTATTCAGAGAGAACAAGAGCTATTTCGCTCCAAGGTGAAAACAAACTTCTGAGGTCCTGAAGCACCTAAATGATTCATGTGCCATGAATAGCCTATGGGCCAGGGGTCATGTCTGGAAAAGCAACCATCCTGTTCCAGGAAGCCTCATTAAGCTAAGCTGACACCTCGTTTTTGGTGGCCTCTCTCTCTCAAGTCTGTCAGTGTTTTCCACCTGGATTACAGGAATAACATGAAGTAATGAAATCCTTACGGTGGAGACTTAGCTACCAACTAAGGAGCCTTACTATAGGGGAGGGGCCTCAAGACATCCTTCACTCAAATCAAACATTGAAGCTAAGATAAAGCCCAGTCACATTTCTGACTGTTGCGTACAAAGAAAACAAAAAACAGAGTTTCCATAGAAACATACGATCCAGCTTGAGGAAAATCTGAAAAGGCAGTCATTTGGAGCTTTGTCCTAAGAATCAGGAGACGGCAACTCTACTGATGCTCTTACAACAATGTGCTGTGCAACCTTGGGCGAGTTACATAATCTCTTTGAGGCTCACTACTCTCCTTGCTGCATTAATAATATGAGGCTTTCAAATACCTCCTCAGAGTTCAGTTCAACCAGAGCTGCTCTGCTTTTATCTATTTTGACTGTGTTTCTGAGTAAGATTTCATTTGAAATACATGTGCCCTGATGGAAAAACACAATGTGATAATAACTGGAAGACCTATCTTCCAAAGCCTCTTCTACTCTACAGTAACAGGATTTCTGATACCTCTCAGACTTGAGGTCACAGCTGGGCATAGGAAGGAGAACCTTTGTGAAAACCAAACTCTTATCCTGCCTTACAAAGCTACTTGCTACCTTCTACATTTCAAGGGTACAAGAAGGTACTACTACCATGATACCACCAAAATTTTGTTTGGCAACTGAGCATGGTAACCATTGCAGTGGATTACCCCAAGGATTCTTTTGTCTCATTTTTTTTTCTAAAAAATATTGTATAATCTCCTTCACCCCTAAAGGTTTCTCTTGAATAACATGAATGAGGAGAAAAGACAAAATCATTAGTATCTTTGCTATGTTGCTCCTTTATCCAATAAATATTTATTCAATGTTTACTACATACCGGACACTAGTTGCTCATGGGAGTTAACTAGATATTCTCAAGTTAGAGCACAATTCTCAGTGAAATATAAAACCCAGACCTAACTAAATAGAGTTACTTGTGCTCATGGATTCTTAAAATGTCAATTCTTCCCAACCAACTTTATTTATGGATTCAACAAAAATCCCAATCCCAGCAACTTTTTTGTAGACACTGACCAGATGAATCTAAAATTTACATGGAAAGTCAAAGGCACTAAATAGTCAACAATTCTGAAGAAGGACAAAACCAGAGAACACACAGCCCAATTTCGAGACTTATAACAAAATGCAGTTATCAAGAGAAGGCAGTATATCAAGTGTCCAGTAATGGAATGAAGAAGTCATGGGGATAAAAAGTATAGCATAAGGAATATAGTCAATGACATTGTAATAGGGATATATTGGGACAGATGGTAGGTTCACTTATGGAGAACATAGTACAATGTATAAACTTGTCAAATCTCTGTGTTGTAACCCTGAAACTAACATAGCATTGTGTGTCAACTACACTCAAATTTAAAGGGGGGGGGGAGAGGAGGGGAGAGGGGAGGGTAGAAGACAGGAGAAGCGATGCACTACTGGAAGAGCACAGAGATACAGACCAATGGAACATGAAAGGGAACTAAGAAACAGAATCAAACAAATACAGTCTGCTGATTTTTGACAAAGTACAAACAATATTGAATGGAGAAAAGTTAGTTTTTCAACAAATGGTGCTTTAACAGCTGGATATTCTATGTAAATAAAAAAGAACCTAGAAACATAAATCCTACTTCATACAAAAATTGATTCAAAATGGATTACAGACCTACATGTAAAATGTAAAGCTTTAACATTTCTAGGAGAAAATCTACATGGCCTCAGGTTTGGTGATGCTGGTTTTGATGTTCAAAGCATGACCACAAAAGAAAAACTTGACAAATCAGGCTTTGTCAAGACTAAGAATTTTTGCTTGCTCAACACTGAGAAAATAAAGACAAGACACAGACTGGGAGAAAATGTCTGCATATCACATATTCAATTAAAGAAACCTGTATTCAGAATACACACACACACACACACACACACACACACACACAAATATTTAGAACTCTCAAAGCTCAACAAGAAAATAAAAATTCCACGTTAAAACTGGGCAAAATATTTGAATAGACACAGTATCAAACAATATTTATATGTATCAAAAAAGCATTTAGAAAAACATAAAACCATAATGAGATACCAGTTTCTCCCTATTAGAAAGCTAAGATTAAAGCAAACAACGAGGCGCTAGAGTGCTCAGACGGTACACATAGTAACTCAAAATGCTAAGTAGCTACACCCCTTTGAAAAGAGTGTGGAAGGTTTTTGGGTTTTGGTTTTTGTTTTAAATAAATTCAACATATACTATACTTACCATATGACTTCACATTCCCACTTCTAGATACTTAGCCATGAGAAATGAACTTAGGTCCACACAAAAACCTGTGTGAGAATGTTTAAACCATCTTTAATCACAGCTGTCCAAAACTGTACACCATTTAAACACTCTTGACTGGTGACTGGATAAACAAACAGTAATACATTCCCACAGCAGGATGCCACTCAGAAATGAAAAGAAACAAGCTATGGGTAACATGCAACAGTATGGATAAAATACTAAGGCATTAGGCAAAGCGCAATAAACCAGACTTTGAAGCTACAAAGTATTTATTGGGTATTTTGGAAAATGCAAAACTGTGGGGATCAGTGGTTATTAGTAGCTAAGGGTGGCCAGAGGGAGAGGTTTGGGGGATAACAGAAGCGCTCTAATCTTGAACATCATGGTGATTACAAGATGACACATTTGTCAAGATTCATGGAAATATGTAGGCACTTTACTGTTTGTAATTAAAAATATATTGGAACCAACTTAAATACATGGGAATATGGGACAGGCATAGATAGAGATTTCTCTACTTCTATTTTTATCTCTGCCTAGATACCTACAAATCTCAATGTGTAGTTACACTGTGGAATTTTTTTTTCTGAAATTTTACAGATGAATATGAGTTTTAAATTGTACTGGCATTGAAGCATGTAATATTTATGAGAACAGTTTTTATTTAATATAGGAAACATTCCTTCTGGTCACCCCCATTAAATAATACATTTTAGCCATGCTCTGACAGCCATGTAAATGAACAAATATTAGTAGAAAGGAATATTATTGGAGCTAACTGTCCAAATTTTGCTCCCCATGTAATCGTAGTTCAACACATGACAAAATCTCTATCTCACACACACACAAAAGTGGTTACCCTAATGAACCTTTATATTCTGTCCTTTTCCTTTTGCCTAAGGTGAATTAAGATCATATTGGTATTTTTTTTTTAATTTTTCTAAATTTTTTAAAAATTTTATTTATTTTCAGAGAGATAACTGTGAGCAAGGGAGGAAGGAAGGAGAGAGAGGGAGAGAAGGAGGGTGCAGAGAGAGAGAGAATCCTAAGTAGGCTCTTCTCAGCGCAGAACCTGATGTAGGGCTCAAACTCATGAAACTGCTGGATCCTGACCTAAGTCAAAAATGAGAGTCTGAAGCTCAACCTACTGAGCCACCCAGGTGCCCCAAGACCCTATTGGTATTAAAATAAGGATTGTCATTGATATCTCATAATTAAAAAAGGAAAGAATTTTTAGGGATACAAGCAATTATAAAAAAGGAAATCGGTTACCAAAAAAACCATTTTGTAATGGTGAGTCAACTAAAAAAAAGAAATATCATGTGATCAAGTGATTATTAGTATATTAATAATTTTACAAAATATCTTTATAAAAAATACCTGTCTGAAATTGTAGGAGTTGATGACAAACTTTCCTGAACAGAGAGGTGATATCAAATGATCTAAAAGTAGAAAAATAACTATAGTTTAGTCTTCCATTTTAAAACTTATATTTCTATAATATGGCCTTTAGGATTTTTTCAGAAAGTAATCAAATTTCAAAAAACACAGAGAAAATGAGCAAATTCAGTGTAATGGTGTGTGTGCCCATCTGAAAGTATATTACTGGACAATCAATAAAATAGTTTATGCTCAAAAGTATTACTATCAAGTTTTATTTACTTATACATATATACACATGTATATACTTTTTACTTATATATATATGCACAAGCATGTATACATGGTATACATATATACATACAAATATACATACATATACCATATATTCCATATATATGTAATTCTGGATGTTCATTGTGCAATGAAAATACTACCGGAGGGGCACCTGGGTGGCTTAGTAGGTTACATGTCTGACTTTGGCTCAGTTCATGATCTCATGGTTCATGAGTTCAAGCCCTGTGTTGGGCTGTGTGCTGACATCTCGGAGCCTGGAACCTGCTTCAGATCTGTGTCTCCCTCTCTCTCTGCTTCTCTCCCACTCACGCTGTCTGTTTCTCAAAAATAAATTAACATTAAAAAAATTTTTTTAAATAAAGAAAATACTACTGTAATACAAGACCAATATATGATGAGACTATAATCCTAACCGTGGGACCTTGGAAAAGATATTTATTTTCTGTAACCTTTAGTTTCCTAATTCTAGAAGGTCACTTCAAGTTCTAAACTTTTATCAGAGTCCTAAGGAAGCCCTTCAAGGGAACGAAATTACCTCCTGTTTCTTTCTCCTACCTGGTCTGTCTTCCATCTCCCTCAGTATCAAATTCTCACAGGGAAATATGCTCTTGGAGTGTGAGGCTATCAGCTTTCACGATTAAAACTTTTCTACAGCAAACGATGGTCTACAATGATCTTTCAGGACCTGTCCATTATGACTGCGATAAAGCACAATCTTGGAAAATGAAACTAGTGAAGTTTTATCAAGGTAAAGGTGCCCTTGAAAAGCAGTATTACTCATAATTCTTAAAAGTATGTGTAATTTGTCCATACGTTAGTACACAAAGTAAAAATAAATAAGGTTTACCGATTACTGTTATCTTGTGGTATGGCCTTTAACTTACATCGTGGGAGAGGATTCAGTTATTGCTTTTTTTAAAACAATAAAAAGTAATTATAATCTGGAGAGCCTTTGGTTATCTCTAGTCCATCTTATTTGAGGCCCTATTTCACCATCAAGCCTGAAATATGATAAAATGGAAGGGGAGGTGAGATCTCACAAATCACATTGCATTATTTATACTTGATAATTAATCTGAATGTTATATTAATAAATATAGAGTCCTCAGAAACATGTATGTTTTCATTTCCCTTCCTTTTAGTCCATTTAAATCTGCAAACAGATTGTAGCTAAGTCTTTGAGTTACATATGTCAGGATTCTAAATTCAGTAAATTATATTCATATAGATATTATTTTTACATACTCCAGTTCAGCACACCAAAAGGAAATATATAGTCACATGTAATAATATTTTCCTACAGGAAAGAAGTGCTAAAAGCTGGTCAGAGTCGTAACTACAAACGAAGTTGAAAATTAGAAAATGAATCAACTGTGATAATGTGATTTCAGAACCTATAAAAAAAAAAGTTGTGACTAGAGAATGTCAACTCCTGAAAACAGTTTAACATTAGAAGAAACTTCATTACCAAATGAACATGCAGTTTTCTGGAAATAAAGAATGCAGGGGGATTACTTTTAACTGCTCCTTCCACATTTAACATTGGCTAATTTTTTTTCAATTATCAGCAAATACATAATGTCATCACCAGGTGAGCTTTCTATGCAGGTGGTCAAATGGGACACGAGATACTATGTGGACCACAGGCTCGGCTTGAATTCATAAGTATCTCTGATATTTTGTCGACTGGATCTCTAGAATTTCAGAAATCTATGATATGTAACATAGGAATATGAACATATGATATGTAACATATTAATTAGGGCATAGGGGTCATTTTCATTGGAAGAAAATAGGCAACCTCAACAACCCAATACATTACCCCCTAACCTTGACTTCCACTTCTTCCCACCTTCTCCAACATGTAGGTGAGAACAGCTATAATCATGTGGGTTGGAACTGTTGCTACTGAAAAGGAGATTCTTTGTACAAAGTCTCTGAACTCTTGACAGCTCTCTGTTTACAGATTATTTTAAAAACTGCTTATGCTTTCATAAGTGCTTTCTAATATATAATTATTTCTAAGATATTTACAATAGTGAGATAGGTACTAAAAATCCCCATTTTCTAGGTAAGGATACCAGAACACCAAAAGGCTAATATTAGCAGCTTTTAGTAAGACCAATGCTTATCAAGCTTGAATGTGCCTAAGAATCGCCTGGAAAATAAGACAAAGGTGTCCACTCTCACCACTTCTTACTCAACACAGTACTAGAAATCCTCGCTAGAGCAATGAGGCAAGAAAAAGAAATAAAAGGTATCAGAATTGAAAAGAAAGAAGTAAAACTGTCTCTATTTGAGCCCCAGTTTTCTTCGGAGTCCTAACACCCCAGAGCCTCACTGCCTTCATAACTAATATCTATTTCTTTTCTTCTCAAATCCACTGCTAGGCATCGGGACGACCTACATATCTCACATTGGGGACTCAGTCTTGAATGACTATCCTGGCCTCTTCCCAAACCATTAGGAAGCCTGTTCTTCCAGAAATATCTAACTGTGCTAGGCAAATCCTCTCTTCCATCCCATTACTACACATTTTTGTGTTTTCCAATATGCCCAGCAGAAGTTACCATTTATCAGAATGATTTTTTGTTTTCAACACTAGAAAGACTACAGGCACTTTGTGTCCTCTAACAGGGCCGCCTCAGGCCCCCTGGGAGGGGAGGCTGGAGAAGGGAACACCATCTGCAGGACCTCGGGCTAGCAGAACAAGTGCAGACAGCAAATGTCAACACCCACACTGTGATCTCCACACATGCAACCAGAGAGCTGGCATCAGAAAGAATTTGGTGAGAGAAGTAGAAGGAAGTCAGAGGAGGGAGTCGAGGGCAAGATGGTCAGAGAGGCACAGCCTGGTGACAGGGCATTCCAACCCGCAGGGAGTGACTAACTGGATCTCATTTGGCCTAGTCAGTCAGAGGACAGTTGAAGAAGATGATGACTTTCTGAAGTCATCACTTTCTGAATGATCACTTTCTGAAATGATCACTTTCTGAAATAATTCTCCACTTCAGCAGCAGAATTTTCTTACTATAAGTTAACTCCAGGCCCTGAGGTATTTAACACATTCTTCTACTTCAGGGACCTCTCGAGAACGTTTGCATCCCCAGAGCCTAGTTCAGTGTCTTCCACATGGTAGATGCCACAGGTCGGTGCCTGGGATGATAAAGGGGACTGCAGCTCTAAGGAGCAGGGCTTGGGCTGGATACAGAAGCATCCTCCCTGACATCTTGACCCTCCACAATAGGCAGCAACATGAAAGTGCTAACACATGGCATCTTTGCTGAGGAGGTGACCTGAATGTGGCTTTTATAAATGTGACACAGAGCCTGAAGATTGCTGGCCAGCGACCTTCATCAGAAGGTGAGATCATTACAAACAGCTTATGCTTTCACTTCCATGATTTACACTGTGTAATGTGATGGCTGAGCTTGATTAATACATACAGGTGGCAGGGGGTAGAAATAGCTACCAAGGTAGCAAATGTTAACTCACATACTCCCTGACTCTCAGGACCTGAAAATGCCTGTTTTACAATGACCTAGCAGGATCTGACTGTGACACCAGAAGGAAAGAAGAGTTCTCTGAGGAGAAATGAATGTTTATGCAAGTCTGGCTTTCAAAGATTCAGGTAGCACTAGAAGTGAACCCTGGACCATTAGAACCCAAGGGGGCTACAAAATACAAACCCCTAAATGAACTAAGTATAGGATGATCTGAGGGACATCAAACTGTCCCCAATCCCCTTCAGGGTCATAGTTCTCAACCTCTCACTATTCTTTTGGGGACAATAAGGAAGAGGGCATAAGGATAATAAAGATGTTCAGAAGGGAAAGGTAATCAAGCTCCTAGTGGAGAATCCTAATGCCTCCTCCATTGGAGGTCAAGGTGAGAAGCCAATGTCAGACAGCTTAATTGGTCATCAAGTTGGTGAGTGGTCTAAAGAAGCCAATCTCCTTGTGTCTCGTGAGAATATAGATCTTGCATACATTTCAAGTACCTACTTCATAGGATAGGAGATAATGACAGACACATTATATAAACATTCAGTTTTCCGGAAACCACTCAACTGAACTTAAACCATTCAAACTCCTTGTAGGTTAGACTGAACACTGAGAGATGCAGGACATTTCAATGACCTACCTGGAGCCCTGAATAATGGAGCAGTAAAGCAATCATACAAAGACTGATCAGAGAGTGCATGGGTACGCAAGTGAGCAAAAGCTTTCCAGATTAAATCTGTAACTCAGGAGGCAAATTTAAGATCAATATTAATTAATTAAGCTAATATTTCTCTCCCTTGCCCTCATTTTCTTTTGTAGCAGTATCTCTGTCATGATTAAGTGGACTTGTCTGGTCTATGAGTATTTTATCTTCCTTCACAAGAGGAGTATAGCTCATCTGGGCGGACATTCCTGAGATCATGCAATCCCACTGTTTATTTCTGATAATTGTAGAGAATATTATGAATTTAACTTGGATTACTGGTGTCAAGATAACAGTAAGACTGACTGCTTCCTGGGGATTCTTCTAGCATTAATGCATAGGCATTATGGATCATCTATACATATAACTCCCTCCACTGTGGGTACGTCCACACATGACTTGGTGAGACAGACAGCTGAAGTTTGACCAAGAGTGGCAATTACAGACTTTCTAATCCTACTTCTCCGAATTCTCCCTAACAGACGAACTGAACGGGGAGGAGCATAAATGATTGTAACTTTATTGTGAGTGTGGGGGGAGATAATAAGTGTCATGGAATATCCATAAGCCTTTATCAAAATGTATCATTTTCCATAATCTGGTCTAGAAATACATCACTTTTATCAATGAATCAAACAACCTCTCACAATTGAGATAAAAATCAATGCATCGTATTGATATTCCTGTTGCTCTAACAACCTGAAGGAAAACACAGGAGAGATGAATGTAGGGTTTTGTTTTATGAACGATAAAAAGGAAATCTACATCTGTGGTTAGGCCTGTAAGGAAGAGAAGAGGCCAGTAGAGAGTGTCCCTTGCTAACAAGATTTTGCCTTAATTGTTAATATAATCCAGGATAATGAACAGCTTTGTTGTTAAGCCCAGTGGTAAAATACCTATTGCCCAAACTCAGGTACTGACTAAAATATTTCAACAAAACACACACACACATGCCCACGTACCAAATGGGCATCTTAAAGGTAAATTTATTATAAATGCATTTGAATTTTTAAGTTAATTTTCCCAGTGTATCTCCAAATGTTTTGTTAAGAAACCAAATCTCAACTAAAAGTGGCTTCAACTACAAGGATGTGTATTATTTCACATGCCTAAGTGTTGGCGGACACCTGATGCAACTACCCAATAATGTCATTAAAGACACATCTCTTCTTTCCACCCAGGTATCAGCAAGCTTGGCTTTTCATGGTCAAAATATGGTTGCCATTGCTCCAGGCATCACATGCCTATTGACTTTATCCAAAGGCAAAAAAAAAAAAAAAGCAGTTTCTCCACACATTGCTGTCCTCATCATGAGGGGAGCATTTCCAGGAGTTTCCAAGCTGACTACACTCGGACACTACTGTCAGACTTCCGCTCTGGTCTCACTGTGCCATTTGCCTATTTCCTGACTGCTGGGGCTTCAGAAGAAGTGAGTGTTGTATCTTTTAGCCTGGGAGTTGAAGGCAGCTTGCTGGCAAAGAGGAACCCTAGTGGGTAAACAATCAACTGTGTCCACAGACAGCTTTCACAATTAAAATTTAAACTGTTGTATTAAGATCAATGAAAAGCTTTTATTCTGTAATTAAGGCAGTCTCAATGCCAAGTCTCAATTTTTTCTTATCCCTTAAAAAGACACAGATGTTAAATACACTAACTTTTGACATGTGTATGCATGGAAATTTGTGATGCCCAGATGTGGAAATCAGTGTATAAACACATTTCCAAAGATAGGGGAAAGTACGTGGCTTGAAAAATGATACACAAACCCTTCACTTTGGGTTGAATCTGAAACAAAATAAAGACTCTCACTCTCTAGAGAATAAGGGATCAGACCAGGATGATGACAGAAGTTGAGCCAAATTTTTAATTCTACCCACAACTGTAGGCCTATTTGACGTGTTTAGACCTTTAAACACAAGGCAACATGACCTGGGTCACCACCTGAGAGGTTGGGAAACGCCAGTCTTCCTAGCATTTGGAGTACATCACTTTGTTAATAAAAACCAATTTGTGCTTGACCGATTCCAGGAGATCAGAGCAAATTCATACCTACAAAGGTGAGATGAATTAATTGATATGAAGGGGACCGTTTTTTTATTGAATGGTATTCCTGTTTAGACAAAACGAATGGAATGAGATTGGAGCATGCCCATTTAAAATGCACACAAATCACCAGAAAACCAATATGCCTGAGAGATTTTGAAGAGGTGAAACGTCAACACGTAACCAAATGGGTTCTCTTCCATACTCCAGAAGACAAAAACTGGAAGAAAAATTCAGGAATCAAACGAAGAGTTCCCCAAATGCAATGTGAGTGGGAAAAAAAATAAATCAAGGGGGCTGAAGAAGAGGCAGATCAAAAAATGGTAGCATTGCCATAACGTCATTATGAACTTAGGGATTATTTATACCATGTCCACTGAGGAAGCTGCGGGTTGCTGGCTCTCATGCCCATAAAATTGTGAAACTTCAGAGCATAGTCAAGATAAAGATGTTAAACAAATCATCACATATATTAGTGTGTGATGATTATGACATGAGTGGTATAAAGGGAAATGATAAGTTCTTATAGAGGGGAAGACGGTCATCCAATTAGAAGGATGGTTCAAGAAAGGGCTCTTTGAGGAAGAGACCCATTACTAGGAAGACAACATTTCCAAGGTTACATCTGCTGACCTGGGAGAATTACGAACAATCCCTTATGCTCTAAAGAGTGTCCCGTTTGGGTGATCAATTATGTGGCTGCCCTACCTTTAAAGTAAGCTGTAAACAATAGGTAGGTGTTAGTCTAAGAGTAAGAAAGGAAACTAGTGTTCCAGGTATATGGAGGAGCTTGTGGGGAGCCTGACAGAGCTTGGGGTGTTTAGAGACACCAGGGAAGGCCAGTGTCCCTGCAAAATAAGAGACAGAATGGTCCTAGATGGGGCTGGATGGCTCAGGGCTAACTGATGTCACATTACAGACTTGGCAATTCATCTTCAGAATAATGTGAGATCCTGGAAGAACTTTAAGCAAAGGAGTAATGTTATCCAGTCTTAAGAAACCGTCTTGGGCTGCTTTGTGGCCTGTGGATTAAGGAAGGCAAAGGCTGAAAAGAGAGAAGCTATTTGAAGCCACTGCAACTATCTCACCAAGACAGGAGTGACTTGAACTAGGACAGGATAAAAGAAAGAAGCTGGGTGGACTCTGGATATATTTTATCAGAGGCAGAGGACACAGAACTTAGCAGAGGATTGTGCATTGGGATGGGAGAGAAGGGAAGTAAAGCCCCTACTAAGGGTTCGGCAAAATGTTGGGTATGATTAGAGTTTTCAACAAGCGCCTACTCCATATACAGCTTCAAAATCTCTGGAAAGATTATAGATTAATATATACAGAAGAGGGTGAGCACTGCAGGCCACATGGTTATCTTTCAAGGGTGTGGTTACAAAGTCGGTTCCTAACTAGCCTCTGTGAGTTTCAGCTTCAAGGGGGTTTTCTCCCTCTTACTTACATTCTTATCATAACTGATAAGAATGGCACATTGTGACTACCTGGTCTATATCAACATGGCTTATGTTGAACACAAACAGGGTTTAGGTTGAACATCTGCTTTCCTTATGGGTGTATGGAATCTGGATTCATGCCAGGCAGAGGGTGCCTAACTTACCAGCCCCTAACAAAATCTTTGGGCAGAATCTCTAATGAGCTTTCCTGATTGGCAGCATGTCACCTGTATTATAACAATTTGTTTGGGGGAGGGACTGAGTACCTTCTTCGTGACTCCATTGAGAAAGGACCCTTAGATGTTTGTCTTATCTTCCTTGGACTTCACCCAGTGCACCTTTGCCCTTTGTTCTGTACCTTCAATACACCATGGTCCTGAATCCTCCCAGTGATGACCCACAAAACCTGAGGGTCACCCTGCAGGCCTCTGGCACAATGATCAAATGAGAAAATGGAGATTTCAGTGTTTTCAGACAATAGATGATAAAGAAGGGAGAGTGGACAATACAGAATAAATATATAAGAGACAGAATTTCAGGGACTACTTAGGCTAATAAATACCAAATGCTAAACGCACACAAAACTGATGTTTATAGGGCTCATGCTCCAGAGAGCTTCCTGCCTTTTCTCAGGGAGATAAAGTCACCATGCCCAGAAATTACTGATAATGGTATTTTCTTGACATTCAGGTTAAATTTTCCTGTATCCCAGTGCCCAGGCTCTCTACTGTGCTGAAGAATTGAGTTTAAATTCTGCAGCTGTGGGCCACACAGGACACTTGGGGACTGTGACAGAGGGGAGAAGGGCATTGCTGACGTCTGAGGAAAATAATATCGGAGGCTGAGGAAGTGCCTGTGGGTGGTGGTTGTTGTTGTTGTTGTTTTTCCTGAGTAAGAGATGCTTTATCTTGTGAAATATAGAATTAGCCATTGCCCGCCTATCTGGATGGAAGGGAACAGGACTAAACATAGAGATGTGAATTTTGAGCAGGTTTGGGGCTGCTACGTTGATTATTCATGACTTCTACACGCATCTGAAATGATATACTCTCTAGTATTACATCTAAAAATAAGTTCTTCGGAGAAAGCTTCTTTAAATAAAAAATAACAATTCTAGCAATATAGGCAAAAGAGAATCCAAATAAACTTTAGGATAATTGTAACATTAGCTCTACCCTACACTCTCTTCTGGCTAACTTTCTCCTTTTTCTTTTTTTATAGTTTATTTATTTTAAAGAGAAAGAGCAAGCAGGGGAGAGGGACAGAGAGAAGGGGAGGAAGGAAGCAAGAGAGAGGAAGAGACAGAATCTTAAGGCTTCAAGCTCAGTGTAGAGCCTCCTGTGAAGCTCAACCCCACAACCCGGAGATCATGACCTGAGCTGAAATCAAGACTTAGATGCTCAACTGAATGAGCCACCCAGGCACCCCAACTTTTTTTCTTCTTTAAATGATGTTGAAAAGCCTGTTCAAGTGAATGTTGCCTTCTACTCTATCAGATGTAGAAACACCTGATTTGGTTAGGTCCTCTATTTTGATAGGCACATCTTTATGGAAAGACAATAGTTACCTCTTCTTCATGTGTATAATTAAACAGCAGTATCAACCATGCAAATATTCAAGTTTCAGGGCTAGATACTGGGAAAAAGTAATAAAAATTGAAAAAGTCCCTGCTCTTTAAGATTCCAACATCGCACCACCACTACTGCTTGGAATAAAAGGTCTCCCTTCCTGACCTGAAGTTCCCAAAGCACTTAATATACATCGTCCATGTAATTCCCCCCACCCAGTTCCATTAAGAAAAAAGAAGAGCCCTATGGTTTAGGGGTTGTCTTTGTTTTTACTTTTTAAACGTAGCTACTTAAGGCATTAAAAAGGGAAAACAAATAACTATTTGCCACAGAAAGGTGAGGTAGGTGGAGGTATTCCCACTACTCTATCCATTATTCATCCAACAAATATATTTGGCAACAAGTACCAGGTTCTCTGCTAGATTCTAGAGATTTAAAAAAGAGAATGAAACCCAATGTACATTATTACCCTTGATCTAAAGCTTGGTTCTTCTTCCTCTCTTATTACTAATGTGCCCTGACAATTACAATGACAAGATTTAGGGCAATATGAAAACTAATACTTCTTCATATACACACAGAAATTATTATCCCCTTTTCTTAATTTTCATGCTATCTGGATGACACAGGAACTAGCTTTAGTTTGCACCATTTTATTTCATAGTAGGTAGCAGCTGATATTTTTTGCTCTTTCATTTCCTTTAAACAGTTTTACTAAGCTGTGTTATATACCACAAATTCACTATCTCCTTAATTTTTAGTTTTCTCTATACAGTAAAAATAAATGCTGATTGTTAATTTCAAACTATCCAGACATGTATGAAGCAGGAAGTGAAAGTCCCAACACTAATCCTGTTGTTTTCTGTGTTGGTTTTTGGGTGTTTTTTTTTTGTTTGTTTATTTATTTTTGGGAGAAAGAGCAAGTGGGGTAGGAGCAGAGAGAGGGTAGAGAGAGAATCCCAAGCAGGGTTCATACCACCAGTGCAGAGCCTGATTCAGGGCTCGAGCTCACAAATTGCAAAATTATGACCTGAGCGGAAATCGAGAGTCAGATGCTCAACTGACTGAGCCACCAAGGCAACCTTAATCCTGTTGTTTTTTTCTTTAATTTTTTAATGTTTATTTATTTTTGAGAGAGAGATACACACAGAGTGTGAGCAGGAGAGGTTCAGAAAGAGAGGAAGTCAGAGCATTCGAAGCTGGCTTCAGGCTCTGAGCTATCAGCACAGAGCCTGATACAGGGCTCCACCTCATGAACGGTGAGATCAGACCTGAGCTGAAGGCAGATGCTTAACCAACTGAGCCACCCAGGCACCCTAATCCTGTAAAATTTTAGTATATCCTTTTGCAGGCTTCTATCTCAGCATAAATATAGATATATAGCTTTTAATATTATAAAAAATTGTATATACACAAAAATGCACATATCATTGCTGCACACACTCTCTGTATTTTCATACTTCTGTATTGAGTTTCCAGATGAAGAAACATTATAAATATACCACAAATGGGGTGCCACTGTCTACAGCTTTCCATGTCGGCCAGTATTCACTAATGTGAATCATTAAGTTATTTAACTTAACTCTATTTGGTAGGCATTTAGGTAATTTCCAAATTTTTTTTATCATGTGGAGAATCACATAATAAATAGTCTTATGCATATAACTCTCTTCTCCTTGAAAACAGCCACTCTTGGAACACAAACTTTATTGGGTCTATGACAGAATGGTCAGGTGGTTTGCTTAAAATACAAGTCATTTAAAACTCTAGGACTCAGAACAGAAAGAGAGATGGGGAAAAATGAGATAGGAGAAAGCAAGAGAGGGTAATACGGGAAAGAGAGAGAAGAAGAGGGACAGAAAGAAATTACTATCCCAGCTATATATTTATTCCCTTTTTTCTTTTAGCTGCACCAAAGTTCAAAACTGAGAATATCTTGGTTTAAACTCTACAGTGGGTAATTCTAATCTAATTCCAAAACGAACATTAGATAAAGGCCAATTTTGACAGCTTAACAAAGCAAGTTCTTTCCCCTTTCCTTCAAACAGATTTCACACAGGACTCACAGGGTAGTAACAAGGGGGCTTGAGGCTTAGTGAGGATACTTTCCATGGCAGAAAGACCTTACGGTAACTCATGGGGTTGGGGGAAGGAGTCTTTCCTGAATCACGGGTGCTTTTCCTTATCAGTTTCTGAAGTAGGACACTCAAATCCATACATGCCATTGACACTTTTCAAATGAGGCCAAGTCTGCGCTGTTGATGCCTTTAAGTTGGGGGATCCTATCTGCAGTGTGTCTGAAGGAAAGGAGGATCCCTAATGTATATAAAATAAGACCGAGAGGATGTATAGGATGGTATGACATAAAAAGCTAAATGCAAGCCATTTCTCACTGAAGATAATGTGAAATTGTATCATACCAAGGGAGTCACTAGATTACAGAGGATAAAATGTAGGAATCAGTATTCAGATATTTAGCTCTATTTGCATAATCATCTGAAGTAGGTATCCTATGTTCTCCTGGGGCTAACTAGCACACCGAGAACAGAATGGTAGTTTCCTCCAAAAAACACCACAGAAAAGATCTTTTCGAGAGCAGAATATATGAATGTTATCCAATAGATCTGGCTGACATCCAGCTCATTACAGGAAGAAGCTCTACAATCTTTGCTTCTTATGAACATAAATAAATGCTCCACGAATTACCAAGGAATTATGTATACCATGAGGTGATTATAGTAGCCAGAGACTGCCGAGGATAAACAACCTTTTCCCAATTTCCAGGGGATGGATCACACATGTGGTAGGCCAGGTACTGCAACATCCCCACTCCTCCAGATGTCCTCATCCTCATCTCCAGAACCTGTAAATATGTTATCTTACATGGCAAAAGGGACTTCGGAGATGTGACCTTGCACTGGGAGGAATATCTTGGGTCATCCAAGCGGACCCAGTGCAATTATAAGTGTCCTTCAAAGTAGAAGATGTGCATATAACTTTAAGAAGTGTCAGAGTGACACCTGGGTGGCTCAGTCACTTAAGCATCCAACATCAGCTCAGGTCATGATCTCGCAGTTCATGAGTTCGAGCCCTGCATCGATCGGGCTATGTGCTGACAGCTCGGAGCCTGCTTTAGATTCTGTGTCTCCCTCTCTCTCTGCTCCTCTCCTGCTCGTGCTCTGTCCTCACTGTCTCTCAAAAGTAAATAATCATTAATTTTAAAAAAAAAGGGTCAGAGAGACGCCACTGTCAGCTCAGAGCCCATGTCAGATCCTCTAACCCCTTTCTCTTTCTGCCCCTCCCCATTCATTCTCTCTCTCAAAAATGAATAAACATTAAAAATAAAAAAAAAGATGGGTCAGAGAGATGCAAATTTGCTGGCTTTGTAGGTGGAGGGTGGGGCCACTAGTTAAGGCGGGTGGGCAACCTCTAGAAGCTAAGAAGTTCAAGGAAACAGAGTCTCCCTGGAAAACACCCAGAGAGGAATGTAGCCCTACTGACACCATGATGTGAGCCCAGTGAGACCCATGTAGAAATTCTCACTGACAGAACAGTAAACTAATATATGTTTGCTGTTTTAAGTCACTAAGACTGTGGTAATTTATTGTAGTAATGAGACACTAGTACATAACCTTTCTCCATCATTAAGTTTAAGAAGTGAAACCACCACACAGTCCAGTTCCTGTAGTAAGGAATACTGGAACCAGTCAAGAGGAAATACTTGGTGGGTTTATTTTGTCTCTGGAAGCTGAGACTGTAAACCAAGTAAAAGAGGTGATTTACTAGCAGAGTAACGGCTGGTTCACCAATACTCCTATCCAGACCTTGATCTCACTGTACCCTCCAGACCCATTTTTTACGCAAAGAACTCCACAGTCCTAACCGGCTCCTTCATTTCCCAAGCCCTGCCTCACACTCACCCACCCAGGCTTTTTATCTCACAAACCTCCTCCCTCATTTGCCTCTTTCTGTGAGACTACTATGATGCCTCAAATTGGTATTCTTCCTTACTGCAGTAAGTCTACTGAATTTACTGTGCTTAATCAACAGCACTGCCTGTTTGAGGGGAGGTCACACACAACATGGACGTTTCTTCTATTGGCATAACTGAAAATTTCTTTGCATAACTATAAAGGTGAAGACGCACGGACCCAAAGTATACTTTTCACTGAAACGTAACAATGGGATTATAGGAATGAAAATGTACATTGAAGACTACGATGTTTTTTATTTTTTTAAATGATACATTCCAATTTTACATGGAATAAAAATTTTACATGGAGATGGGTAAGTCCATCCCCAACAGATAATTTGCTTGGCTCAGACCGAAGAATTCAATGTGGAACTGAGGATGGACGATGGGGAAGAAGAGGTCAGAGAACCTACCTAGGGAAAGCAAAAGGGACGGCCTTTCCCCCACTTCATCACCATGATATTTCACAACACAAAGACTTAACAAATGTGCGACCTCAATAGAATCAGTCCAGTAACAATATTCTTCATCAAGACTCTTCCACCTATGCCTAACATACAGGATATCCAGCTTTTATCTCCTACCCCCGTCCCATTACATGCCTGGTGGCCAGTCACAGATGCAAGTCATGACTTAGCACCCACAAGCTCCAAACTCACACAAAGGCTCACAGAAAACCTTAAAGACTTTCCACATCATCACTAAGAGCAAATGCCTTGGGGCATGCTTAATTTAGCTTTTGCTCTTGTTCTTTTTTTAATTTAAATTTTAGTTAATATACAGTGCAATATTGTTTTCAGGAGTAGAACTCAGTGATTCACCACTTACATACATCACCTGGTGCTCATCACAAGTGCCCTCCTTAGTACTCATCACCTGTCTAGCCCATTGTCCACCCACCTCCTCACATTGACCCTCAGTTTCTTCTCTATCGTTAAGAGTCTCTTGTGGTTGTTTCCGTCTCTTATCTTTCTCCTCTTCCCATATGTTCATCTGTTTTGTTTCTTAAATTCCACATGAGTGAAATCATATGGTACTTGTCTTTCTCTGATTGACTTATTTCACTTAGCATAGTACATTCTAGCTCCATCTACGTCGTTGCAAATAGCAAGATCTCATTCTTTTTTATGGCTGAGTAATATTTTCATTCTATTTGATGGCTGAGTATATATGGTATATATAAGTGTGTATATGTGCATGTGTGTGTGTCACATCTTCTTTATCGACTCATCAGTCGACGGACATTAGGGCTCTCTCCATAGTTTGACTATTGTTGATAATGCTGCTATAAACATCAAAGTGCATATACCCCTTCACTTTGCTGGATCGTAGGCTACTTCTATTTTTTTGTTTTCTGTGGAACGGCCATACTGTTCTCCAGAGTGGCTGCACCAGTTTGCATTCCCACCAGCAGTGCACAAGGGCTCCCCTTTCTCCTCATGTTCACCAACATCTACTGATTCTTATGTTAATTTCAGCCATTCTGACAGGTGTGAGGTGGTAGCCCATTGAGGTTTTGATTTGTTCTTATTTTTTTAAACACTCTCAGAACAGTAAGGAAAGTAGACTGGTACATTGGTTTAACCAGTTCAAATGACAATGAGGAAGAGTTATCATCCACTACGTCCAAATTACACCCATCCCTTGAATTGAGTATTCCCTAGTGACATGAACATTTAGTCCATAAAGAGGAACAAATGAGTTATTTGAAAATGGAATACATATGTCAGTAAATTTAGAGAGGCTTTGCTAGGATTAATGACATGCCAGAGCCTTACCAATGAATAGGAAAAACATTTCTTTAGGATATTTACTTTGCAAAAACGGCACTTTTGCTCTTTTTTCCTAAGTTTGCTATTTCAGTTTTATCCTATCCCTTCACAATTCTGATTCTCAGAATGTTTCCCTTCAGAATTACTCTTTCTTTTTCTTCTATTGTTACCAACACTGAGAGAGTTCTCTTAAAAGGGCCTTATGGAAAATGAGCATTGCCACCAGTGATGATGTTAACACCAAGAATGATGGCAATAACTGCTATTTACTGAGAATTTACTACGGATGCTGAGTGTTTCAAACCAAATATTTTAAGTTAATGCTCTTAACAGGTAGGTGTAACAAGTAGGTATCTTCTCTTAATAAGCAATAATGATTATAATTATGTAGTTATAACTGTATCTGGATATCCACACACATATTCTCTCTCATTTCCTTTTAATTTCTCATTACTTCTATATACTGCCCCCAAAGACTGTTTTTTATTTATTTATTTATTTATTTATTTATTTTTTTTTAATCAGTCAGAACATTAACTTCTAGAATTCCATTAAGGAGGTGAACCGTGCTTGCAAAATCCTTTCTATACTACAAAGTCATTTTCAGGCTTGGTAATATACATTTAATCATGTAAAGAAAGAAAGGGCAAGTTATTTAGCAAGTCATAATATTCTTGTCTATTGTTATAAAACAAGCAGGGGGAGAACACGGGAATCAGGGCTGTCGTAATTAGACTCAAAGTACGCCATTGTTTTTTGAAGTGTAGATCACGATCTAGTTCTTTACAATGCAAGGCATGGGCTGAAAACCCATCTACATCAACCTCTCAGAAATGCAGAGCCTCAGGCCCTATCCCCAGTTGAACAAAATGCCCAGGTGATTTGCATGCACATTAAAATTTGAGAGCAATGACCTAGATTTTTTTTCTCTTCCAACTGGAGAAAGCCTGTGCCAGTAGTCAAGAATAATGCAGGGCCCCTCACACCAGCTACCCATTAGATAGCAGGGCAGAATGACCTTCAGGGTCAGAATCTCCAGAAATAGACTCCAAGCTTATGTTTTATTTTAGTTTATTTATTGGGGGAGGGGGCGGGAAGGGGAAGGAGAGAGAGAAAAAGTGGTAGACAGAAAGAGAAAAAGTGAGAGAGAGAGAGAGAATGAGTGAGGGAGGGGCAGGAAGAGGGGGCCAGATGATCTGAAGTGGGCCACACACTGACAGCTGCAAGCCCAAGGTGGGGCTCAAACTCAACAAACCATGAGATCAGGACCAGAGCAGAAGTCGGATGTTGAGCTACCAGGCACTGAGCCACCCAGGCACTCCCTAAGATTCTGTATTTTTAAAGAAAATTGCACACAGGGGGGTTCTGATGTAGATGAGGTTGGAAACCACAGGTAAAAATTTAATGAATCTTGTTTCCATTCAGTTAACAAATAATTACACACACACACACACACCCTCCCTCCCAAACATTCCTCAGTCTATTTGTCAACTCTGAAGTGCAAGAAAGATACATAAAAAGCCACACAATGAACTCTGAAAGAATTCAGTAAAAGGAACCACTCCATTCACTCTAAGAGATACAGAAGTCTCTTGGGGGGATGGGGGGGCGGGAACAACTTACTCATTTTACTAAGCTGGGAAATCTTAGTATACATGAGCTGCATTTTTTTCATCTCTAAATGTTGACTTCCTTATCGATGCTCAAATTTTACCTCAAAAGATGGTTAATTTAAATGCATCCTGGAATTTATCAATGGCTCTCAATTAAAAAATCAAAAAAACCAAAGGGAAGAGCCATTCAGGAAAACATCGTGTTGGACTCTTGATAGCAAGGACTTTCATGCATGTTTATATCTACAGCATTGAGCACGTGGCTTAGACAGAATGCCTGCAATTAATCGAATTGACTGAAAACATGTCTTTTGATTGGCATTAGTACTACCCCTCACTGAGAAACTATAGTTGTGCCATGCACTCAGCAGTGATCTAAGTTGACAGCCCTTCTATGTTATTTTGGCTACAAAACTGTAGAATGTTCTGATTTAAATTCTTGAAGCTGAGAAAACAAGGAAACACATCACATTTATAAGAACGTGTTGCACACGCTCCAAGTGCGGTGAACTGAGCATTCAATGCCCAGTAAATTTACTTATTTTTTCTACAAATAGTTTATTGTCAAGTTGGTTTCCATATAACACCCAGTGCTCATCCCCACAAGTGCCCTCCTCCATGCCCATCTCCCCCATCCCCCCCACCCATCAGTCCTCAGATTATTCTCAATATTCAAGAGTCTTTCATGGTTTGCCTCTCTCCCTCTCCCCCACTATTTCCCCCCTTTTTCTTGCCCTTGGTCCTCTGTTAAGTTCCTCCTAATCCTCCTATACATGCAAACATATGGTATTTGTCCTTCTCTGTCTGACTTACTTCGCTCAGCATAACACCCTCAAGGTCCATCCATGTTGCTACACATGGCCAGATTTCATTGTTTCTCATTGCCATGTAGTATTCCATTGTATAGATAAACCACATCTTCTTGATCCATTTGTCCGTTGATGGACACTTAATTGCCCAGTAAATTTAAAGGCCTCTGGAACAGGTTCCATTTTCAAATCTTCCTTCTTAACAAAAAGCTGATCCCTGAACAGGACTTCAGGAAATACCTCTTCGGTATTACTCTTTACCCATTTTTGATCCTTTCCTCATGTTTGTACACTGCTCTTTTGCAAACCTGGTAGTATTTCTCCTCTTAATTGCTTATCCCATCAAAGTTTGCTTTCAGAAAAGAGCCAGACAGCATTCACGGACACATTTTCAAAATACTATATACAGAGATCACCTCTTCCAAACTTATTTTTATTGTTAGTCATAATTAAAATCATAGGCCATTTGTATCGCATGCTTACTAGGTCCAGCACTTGCTCTAAACATATGTATCCTCACAAAATCTGTGAAGGATAATGGAATAATGATCGCTGTGTCATCCGACCCTACTCATGAAGACACATGACCTGGTTCATGGCTGTCTAGCCACCAAGTGGCCTAGCTAGGACTCAAATACAGATAGCCAGAACTCAAGGGTCTTCTACACTGGCTCTCAATCCTGTTTGTCTCTTGACTACCTTTCATTTATTCAATGTTAAGGAATTCTGCAGCATTAGCCAAAAGAGAGAAGTATTTTGAGCTGGTAAAGCAAGTAATTTGGAGACTAGAGAAGGAAGGACTCATCTAAGAAAACTGTTTAGACCTGAAGGTCTCATACTTTGACATGTGCCAAATGGACCTGGAGGACCTGGGAATTTGCATTTCTAACAAGTAGCCAGCTGATACTTATGCCGCCACTATGGGGAGGGGGCAAGTAAGTTCTTATCACCCATCATCTGCAAATCACAATAATCACATTTCCTAAGTCACTTCTCATTTTCAATCTTGGACTCCCCCTCATTTTCACCTTCAGAAAAGAGTCTCAGTTGTAAATAAGAAAAAAAAAAAAAAAGCCCTGTGTATATAGTTTTCTGCCAGAGTTTTTTTTTTCTTTTTTAAAAAGGTAAACTCAAATTGTCTCTTCCTATAGTCACAGATTTAGCCACTTCTTGAGTTTAAATGCAATGTGGAAAGCCTCCTGCATGCCACTTTTGATAACAAATAACCCCGGATACTCTTCAATGCCATTTCTTCAATTATATTTTCTTTACTGCTCAAACAAGATAAATGGGGGGAAGCCAAACAATTTTTCATAGGTCAGAGATTCAGCACACCTGATGCAGCTTGAGTTTGGTTAACAATACAGCGATAGCTCTTCTAAAATTATAACCTACACATTTTTCCCTCCTCAGGTCTTTTGTCGATTTCCCTTTCACAGCATCGAGACTCCTTTTACAAAAAAATAATTAACAGAAGAAATCACTCAATCTTCCAGTTAAAAAACAATGAGGTGCTGTTGTTAAAAAGGCTAGCAATTGATTTATAGGCTTTGGGACTGAGTGATTACCTTATTTAAATTGTGTGTGTGCATGTGTGTGGGTGTGGATGTAGGTGTGTCTGCATCTCTCATTCTAAAAAGAAAGTTACACCATATTTCTGCTCTTGGATAATAATTTTAATATTTCCTGATTGCAAAGTCCATCTTTACATTTGAGCACTTGGTGCTCTTACAAAGTTTGGGTTACATGGCTTGAAAAGAAGTGATAGCTAACTTTATTATTCTGCTTTACTTCTGAATTTTTTTACTAAAAAAAAGAAACTGGGGAAAAGAAGTAGAAAAAAATCAACTTAGGCATGAATGTTGACATTTCAACTACAGAATAACCTCCTTTATAATTCTGAGTATATATAATTGTTCCATGCCACAAGCCATTCCTAAGAACTGAATTGACAATTACAGACACCACCAGATCAGTGTCAGAAGGGAAACTGAAGGCAATGGACTAGCACCGAATGCAGAATGGCTGCCTGTATATGGTTAGAGACATCAGAAATTATTGTGCAACACGGAATAAATTTTTGGCTAAAAAGGCAACCCCGCTTTTGCGTAAATCTGAAGAGAGTGCCTTTCCTGCTGTCTTTGTTGAGAAGAGGAAGCAGAAGGGTGTAAACACAATGTCATTCATGTGACCCTAACAGAGTAGTAACCAACCCACTGGAAACCTACATAGGTTTTGGGTGGTGCAGGAATCTTAATGAGGAGCTCCAAGAGTTTGTGTATAGAATGACAGCTTGGACAAATCAAAAGAAATTCACCACTGGGAAAGATCAATACTGTATCACTTGAGTCAGTTAAAAGTGGACTGGACAAAGAACTTGAGACTCAACTGTAAGGAACAATCCCCAGGCCAGCAGAGAGGGAAGGGGTGGATGACATCAAACAGACCACTCCCACTGTAATTTCTACGATTTCCCAGCACCAGCCAAGCCAAGGAAATTTCACTAAGAAGTAGTGTGCTTTGGGCAATGGCTTCTTGCCAAGCTCCTTTGACTTCACGCTGGCATTCTCAGAATACCACGAGGGGTACATTTTCAACATGTGACATAGAGAATCTAGACATTGTTTACCATCTCCGCTGATCTGCCTGTTCCCAAAGGGCCCCCATAGAATTGGCTACCCTTTCACGCAGATTCCAAAGTTAAGTCCCCACACCTTCCAGAGTGCCTGGATGCTCCCACACTGCTGCCCAATGGCTGGAAACTCACAGACCTAAAAATGTAAAACCTTTAGTCCTATTGAACCCCAAGGCCACATTCACAGTGCACAGATAAACCTTCCTTTTGGGGGGCAAAATCTCCACTCAGCCTGTCACATCAAAAAATGATAATGAAATAAAGTGTACCTTTCACCTGCTAATTAATTAGCACAATCTATAAATGTGGGTCAACTGCTCACCTCTTTCTTCTCCGTGTCCCAGTTTGGGTTTGTGCAAGTGCCACCGTCTGTAACTTTGATTAAGAGCCTGGCATTTTACTAAGCAGCTAAAAGTGTTTAGGGGAACAAACGGACTCCTTGGGAAATAAAGTTCCACCAAATAAACAGGCATTAACAACAGAAGGCACTTTTAGAGGGCTGACTCCATCCGCAGGGACATGAAGGATACAAAGTACTTCCAACTTAAATAGGGAGGGAGAGGGAATCTGAAACCTAAGGAAAGTTGTGTTAGAATGCACATATGTGGATGTGACCACATTTTAAGTGCATTCATGTGGCAAATCAAGTTTTCACTGAGACCCCATTCTATGTATAGAGCCTATTCTAAATCCTGTGTGAGACAGAGTTAATTCATAAATACACCAAAAATTTTCTAAGACCTTATTATTCTAATTTTTTTTTTTTACTGCTGTCACACATTCATGTGCAATGTACTTAGCTTTACTTAAAAGTTAAGGACGTTTCAACTACAAAACAAGGCCAAAATGGAAGCTAAGCTTAAGTCTAAAATTTATTTTAAACCCCGCCTGTTCAAGGGTACCTGGGTGGTTCAGGAGGTTAGGTGTCTGATTCTTGGTTTTGGCACAGGTCATGATCTCACAGTGCGTGGGTTCAAGCCCCATGGTGGGCTCTGCATTGGCAGCATGAAGCCTGCTTGGGATTCTTTCTCCTTTTCTCTGCCCCTCTCCTGCTCATGTCTGTCTGTCTGTCTGTCTCTATCTCTCTCAAAATAAATAAACTTAAAAAAGTTTTAAAAAAAAGACACCAGGTCAGCCTCAGTGGTGACCATTTCCTCCTTTGCTCAGCCACACTCATTTACACTGCCACGCTTTGCCTACACCACACCCCCTACCTGAGATGCGGTTTACCTACTTATTTATCCTTCAAGTCCCTAGAGAGAGATCTTTCCTCCTAGAAATCTCTCAGATAAAATCAGTTTTTCCCCTAAGAACTCAAAGGAATAGGTATACAATTTTTATTTTATTTTATTTTATTTTATTTTGAGAGAGTGTGTGTGCTCATGTGCAAGCAGAGGAGAGGGGCAGAGAGAGAGGGAGAGAGAGAGAAAATCTTAAGCAGGCTGCAAGCTTAGTGAAGTGCCGACCCAGGGCTCGACCCCTAGACCCTGGGCTCATGACCCGAGCCAAAATCAAGAGTTGGACACTCAGCCTACTGAGCCACCCAGGCACCTCTCTATCTAAAATTAATCGCACTTCTCAACTTGCCTTGCAATGTTCATTCCTTCCATGTGACTGTGGGCTCCTCAAGGGCATGGTCTATTTAACGTACTACATCTACAGGTATTCCTAACATTTAACGAGGATATTAACCGGAACACTTGTTTGTGAAAGCTGCTGCAGAAAATGACACAGATCAGTGAAGCAAGTATGGCCCTGAAATAAAAAGGCCTGGGTTCTGGCCAGGGCTCCAGCTTTACCAGTGGAAGAGCCGCTGGACACTGCCATTGTGCTCAATGCCACCCTGTTCAATGCTATCGTGAGGAAGTCTCCTTCTCCACAACATCAGGAAGGTAAATTGCCCTCCTGTTGAATTACTTAAATCTGATCACTGATATGAAAGTGTTCCTTACACCGTAATGGGTTGGCAAGTCACCATTAAACACAGGTTCTTCTCTCATACTTCTCACAAGGGAATGTTTTAAGCAAGGTTCCTTCTAACAAAGGTTACCAAGCCTGTGCAGTCTTATAACACAGAATTTTGGGGGCTTTCAACCGAAAGTAGATGATGAAAGTATTAAAAAAAGTCAGTAATATCTATAAATGGGGAAAGTGGTTCTGATCAAGGATATAAACGTGAGACACAAACTTTCACAGAAACTTCAAAGCCAAGGTCACAGTCAAGGGGCACAAACGCCCTCACCAGCATACTGAGCTCCATAAACAAGCAATGTTACACGGCGGGCATTAATATCCTCCTTGAGATGTGATAGCAGGAACCAGGCACAGACACAGTCACTGTAAATCTACAAAGCAAAAATCTCCTTTGCAATTCTTATTCATCTTTTGGAATTTATCATCAATGAAATATTAAAGCTTAGCCTCAAGACAATACAAAAGATAAAGTACTTTAGCCAGTAAACTCTAAGGTGAATAAAAAACTGTATTTTTTAAAGTAAATAAAACATCCATAAAATCCCAAATCAGCAAAAGGGAGCATTATATTTTTTTTTAAGTCAAAAAAATAAAAAGGGGCATCTCTGTTCACAGTTTTGTAAGCTAGGGATTCAGGTTCAGTTTTCTCTTAGAAAAAGTGACTTGAGGCAATTCTGAAAGTCTCTCCAGTGTTTTTGGGGGGTATTTTTGGTTTTGTTTTTTGTCTTCTCTTTAGGCACATCACAGGCACGTAAAAGAGGTTAAGAAACACAGTTGTCTGGCCCAAGTTACATATCAAAAAATGTCATCAACTGCTGTAGGGGAAAACACAGAACCTCAAACTCCAGGCTTCTAGATGCCTTTCAATTCACCTTGACAGATTTTTATCTTGTCTGGGCAGAAAGGCAAAGAGGTCCTCAAGGTTATTAGAGATTGCTTTATGCTGGGTCTACGGGGTCAAGATTTTCAGGCGCTGGTTACTTAAAAATGCATTTGCAGTGAAATAATCCATAATTACAAAGTTACTTTAAAATCCCAAGAGGCACCAGAATTCTTTCAAAACACCGCAACACTCACTTCTGAGATCACATCCAACCTTCAAACAGGTGATGCTGGCAGTGTGGTTGTACTAACATCCACTCACCTTTTAAGTTAATGAAGATTTCATTGGAAATGAAAACTCTGGCACAAAACAAAAGCAGATGAAATCTGTGACAAGAAAGCATGAAGAGAAAAGGAAGTGGGGGCTCTGTTAAATCAAATTCAGGCAAGTGCACAAAGCGCGGGGTGACTATACACTTTGTGATAAGGCTTTCTGCTCGAATCAAAGGAGCAAAACTTCAATATTTCATGTTACCATGGTGGCTTGGCAGGGCTAAAACTTTAATAAGTGCTCTTGAAACTAATGGCAGTGCTCCAGACTGGGGAGAAAAAAAAAAAAAGATGCATGAGATTAAGCATTCTAATGACCACTTAATGAAACTTAAAAGAATATAGATCATCTTTGCTTGAATTAAGTTACTCACTCTAAATAATAACAGTTAAGAAACACAATAATGGCCCACAGCCAAGTGCTGTGCAAGATCCCACCACAGAGCTGGTGAGGAGGATAGGATCTCACTAAAGCAGAGTCCCTGAGTGGGGGGCTTGCGTAATTCAATAGCTGGAAGGGATCTGTTAACAGAGCCGTAGCTGGCCCAGCTCCTCTCCAATGTGAACATCTACAGTTATAAATCATCCAGGAGCCAGGGTTCTGGAATAGGCAGAGGTAAAAAGAACAAGATAAATTATTTGGACTCTAAAGGCAAAATTTAAGTGTCATTTGCTCCATAAAACTTTCATGATCACCCCACTCAACCCACACAGATCTCATTCAAATTCCTAGGAGTTCCCACTTCCACTCATCTGGAACATTTAGGAAGCTGATTTTTAATGCTGATTATCATATTAATTTGACAACCTTATATACCTAACTAGATCGATAACTCTTCTCGGCAGAATTTTCTCACACATACACACACACGTGTGCACATGCTCACATGTCCTCATATCTATCCACACGGTGTGGCATAATACCTTCCTGTTCTACCGATTATTCGGTGAACACTTTTTGGTTGATTAGAAGGTTGCCACCTACAGCAAGAGGGTGAGAAGCAGGGTCCCGGAAAACACAATGTTAGACAAAGTACTTCATCTTCAGGGACTCGCTATTTCTCTAGAGAGCAGATATGAAAACTGCTACAGGTTTAAGATAAGAACTAGGACTCAAATGCATATGTACTATCAGTTTCCACACAATAGACACAGATTGACATACTCCTATAATTGTCAGTGTACTTTGTTCCTGTGTAAGATCCCACATCTTCCTTCGTCATCTAATTTGTAATGTACAATAAACTGTTTGCTTCCTCTGCTTTATGAGATCAAGCTCAGAGGAGCCTTGCTTTCAACGTTTGGATCCAAAGCCATTCTTAAAAGCATGAAATTATAATTAAAAAGTATAATCAACACTAGTGAAAACCATACCCCCGAAATCCTTACCCTGTATTCCTCACGAAGAGATTTAAACTTTAAATCCTACATAAAAGATCATGCCTTAGAGGCAACATCACCCTCTCAGGCATAATAGAGAGTCCATGTGCCCTTACAAGCATACATTCAAATATATTCATACATATTTGTGTTTGAGCATGTGTGTGTATAAATGTATACAAGTTTATCAGACAAATGTATATAAAAACAGCAGCCTAAGATGGCAAAGTGTATACTGTTTAGGCTACAAGACAAGAGCAAGCTAACCTTAAGGAAGCCCCAGGATGCCCTCTGTGTCTCCTCACATAAGCCTTTGCATCCCTGTGAGTTGCAGTTTGCTTTCTCCTCAGGTCACTAGGTTTCCTAACTCCAGTGGGGTCCTAGATAGAGACTCTAAGGCAATCAAATGTCCAGGGAGACTCAGATGATAGCGGATGCAGAAAAGAGATAGGAATGGAGCCATGCATTTGGTAGATAGATCTGGGAGTGGGGTTTTAGGCCAGGATACCTCAGAGTCAGGAAAACCCACTGCAGTCGCTAGTGGATTGTTCTGGGAAAGAGTTGTGTGGACAGAAGTGCCAAGTTCAAAGAAGACAAAGATCATGGGAGAGAACAGACAACAGATGAGATCAGATCTGGGGATGGTAGAATCCACCAGTCCTAGTGACTGACAGAAGTCAAGAGAAAGCATAAAGAGGATGTTAAGAGCTCTAGCTTAGAAGGCTGAGGAGCTGGTGTGATGCCATTTGCCCGAAGAAGGAAATGAAGAAGGTAAGCTGTTGGTGTGAAATGAGCTGAAACATAAGTAAACAATGTGGACGATGTAGAGCAAATGGGCAAAACACTGCTGAGGGACTCAGGCACCCTCTCCAAGCATCTGTGACCTTGGCAGGACACGTAAATCACCCTAGGCTTCAGTTATCTCCTGTCAATTGAGCAGGCTGAATTAGAGGACTTTTATTCTTTCCTCAGCTCAGGAGACCACAACTCTAGTGTTATCGCTCCTATTTCCTCAATCAGCAATATAGGAAATCAAAAGAAACATCTATTCTCCTTGATATGGGCAGTAGCTTTAAAAAAAAAAAAAAAAAAAAAAGACCAGAGAATTTTCTGCTAACCTTCTTCTTCTTCTTCTTTCTAGGGCTCTCCCAATAATCAAATACACCTGCTGGGGCACCTCCACACACTTGGGACCTGACACGACCATGGACTTGGCCTTCTGCTTTATACTGGCACAAGAGGAGCATAATGAGAAGGACTGGGTCTCTGGATGAATTAACAGCCCACCACCACAACTGCAGGGTCCACCTGTTCTGTTCCTCTTTCTTCCTTCCATGGGATCCTGTCACCCCACAGCGCTTTCACAACACAGGGGTTTAACAGAAATACTGATTGTTCAACTCTGTCTGAAGCTTCCACTAGCCAGCGAATGAGCTCAAAAGCTAACAGACTGATAGTGAAGCATTACGTCCTGTGTAGACACAGGGCTTCCTCCTAGGAAGGGTGAGAAACAGAAACCAGGCCAAGATCAGGCAGGTGCAGCCAAAGCCATACGGCAGGAAGACCATGGCCAGTTAACAAGTACATTACAGAGCACTTGGATATTCACGAGGGAGGGTAGAACTACATTGGAGAGGGCACTGAAGAGACTCACAGGGTAGGGCCCAGTCTAGGATATAGGCCGAACTGGAGGAGGCAAACCTCTTGACCCCACCTAGGCCTATAGTTTGGGGGCGTGAGCAGGAGTCCATGTCTTAGAGGAAGGTCAGGCACAGGGATCGTCAGGCAAGGGGACCTGATACAAAGAGACAAAGACCCAGAGCCTGCCTACTGATTCTGGAGGACAGGAGCCTTTGCTTCAAATGTCCTGTGACCCATCCTTTCCAGTGGAACATGGAATGGAAGGCTGGCCTGACTCTTCAGAACGGGGCCGATTGCTTCAAATCGTTTTCCTATAGCTGGAACCCATGCAGGAGACTAGAAACTCAAGAGAAATACTACAAGAGTTCTGGAGGGCTGAGACCAAGTGCAAAGGGAATCCCAAGCTAAAATTTCCTCTGTGGGCAGAAAATGACACTCTTAAGGATCCTATGTTTATGCTTCTGGAGGAAGGGCTGTCACATGACACTGTAAGCCAGGAGATAGGGCATAGGAGTTAGGAGGCCAGAAAGTTTATCCTCACAACAGAGTTTTAAAAAACACTGAAGATTTAGGGGAAACTAGGTGGCTCAGGTGTTGAGCACCCGACTCTTTTTTTGGCTCAGGTCACGATCCCAGGGTTGTGGCATCAAGTCCCACATTGGGCTACACACTGAACATGGAGCCTGCTTGAAATTCTCTCTCTTACTCTACCTTTGCTCCTCTCCCCCACTCATGAACCTGTCCTCTCTTTCCCTCTCAAGTTAAATAAATACATACATGCATGCATACATACATACGTACCCTAAATATTTGGATGGAGTCAGAGATGGACAGGAGGTGAATAACAAGGCCATAGTAGCTACAAGTGATTTTTAATCACCAAATCACTGGACACCAAATGTCATATAATCAGTTCTAGGGACGATAACACAAAGGCAGCAAAAGCCCTGAATGACGATGGAATGTATGTAATAAGGTAGGAGGATAATGGTCGAACCTCATAAAAAGGAAAACAGAAATAAAGTATATATGATAATAAAAAAAAGAAGACAACTTGTCTCAGGAGGAAAAGTAACTGGAAGCTCAAAGCAAATGGACAGACTCAGAAGAAGAGCACGTAAAACAAACGAACACAAAGTACAGATGTGACCCTTTTGCTAAATCCTTCAGAAAAGTACCCACGATGTCCCAGTGATCCAGCAGGACCCACATATATGAAAGTCTTCCCTGTGGCTCACCTGGAGACTCCTCTAATATATATCACCATCTTTCTATGAAAACACAGATAAACTCCGGAGAAAAGAGCAGACGAATCAAAGGAATATAAGCTGTCCCTGAAGTCCTATAGAGGTTTCCTAATATATTCCCAGGCTGCACAGCAGGACCCAAGGGGGCAGCAGACAAGAAAGGGACACGGGGAGCTTTCCCACTGTGCCGCACTTACAGAAACACTCTGCTTTAATAACCCCAAACCCAGGACTTGCGGAGACTCGCCACTCAACCCTCTCTGCCCTTGTGCTCCCGCTGTGCCCTGCAGGAGGCTGGGCCCCGTGGGAGCCAGGTTCGGGGGCTCCAGAAAGATTTAAAATGCAGATAAGAGACCTGTGCTCCACAAGACAGGACAGAAGTCATTCCACAGCTGAGCCAGGGCAGGGTTCCACCAGAAAGTGTCACCCTGTTACAAGGCAAGAGAGCTACTGTGGCCCAGCACAGGTCAGACATCCAAAGGCAGTTTTGTCTTGAAGGTCTACAATGATCCATATGGCCAGACAAAAAAATAGGTGCTGAGCAACAAGGCACTATGCAGCGTCTGGTCTGAGAAGGAGACAAAATGACAGACCTATGGGCTTTTGTGGAAAAGCCTCATATCCAACTGCAGAAGATGACACGTCCATCTTGGGTATTAACCCAAGGAGGTGTAAGGACTCATGGATGGCAAACCCAGTTTACCAAGGGCAAAATGAAAAGAGAACAAGCATTAAGAGATGAGGTGGTGAAGGACATTTTTATGAGGATGTTATGATTTTTGCTGCCCATGAAGATGGTATGTATGTGGACCACAGTGGCTGGGATGATGCCCCCTGGCAAATGGAATCCCATGGGCAGAGGGAAGAAGGAAGAATATGTCTGGTTACAGAGCACAGACATCACATCAGGGAGCACTTGAATACTGCAGAAGGAGGATAGGACTACATTGGAGAAGGCTCTGAAAAGACTCCATTATCAGCCATGAGGGGCCACTAAAGGTTCCAGAGTGGGAGACTGACTTCCTAGAAGAACGAAAGGAGTTACAGGATCAGAGGATGAGTCTTCTCACATATTCTTATCAACTCTTTTTATCAATGGCGACACTAGTAGCAAAATAGCATCTGCCTTCCCACCTTCCCCTCCAAATAGCCATGGTCACCCACATACATAGAACTTGAGGATTTTTAGCCCAGAGCCCCTCCCAACCAAGCTAAGCAGCCACCATTCTGTGGGTTTTACTCACTGATCTACTCCACCCTCCATTTGTTCTGCTTCACCAAGGACTCCCATAAACCAACATCATTTTCTTTACCAAATATTTTCCTATGGAGAAATTCTTTCTGGACTGTTGTATAAAGTTATGATGAAAATCCTTTTAAGCAAAAGCCTTTTGGAAGAGGCTCAAAATGCCCATGTGCTGGTCTTTGTTTCTACTGCTGGTGTTTACATGTTTGCTAGTGCAAAAGAAAGTAGATGATACAAAGTACCCTTGTTAATGATCAACTGACCATTAAGTATGAATGTCAATTTCTGGACTATCACTTGTATTCCACCAATCTGTAGCTCTGTCCTAAACTACCCTGGATTGGTCTTTGCATTATTAACCAAGGAAATGCAAATCAAAACCACAGTGAGCTGTCCCTTCACACCCACCAGGATGGCCAGAATCAAAAGGACACGTAATACAAGTTTTGGTGAAGAACACCAAATCAAAGGGGTTCCCCCCAAGAAGACAATACTCAGTGTGCTTTGCTTATACTTTGGCTCCTCTAGAGTGCATTTTAATGCATTTTTGAAATATCAGTTTTACTCAAGATAGAAACTGGTAAGATTTTCTGTGATTAAAATAAATGCACAGGGGTGCCTAGGTGGCTCAGTTGGTTAAGCATCTGATCGGCTCAGGTCATGATCTCACTGTTTGTGGGTTTGAGCTCTAAATCAGGCTCTGTGCTGACAGCTCAGAGCCTGGAGCCTGCTTTGGATTCTGTGTCTCCCTCCCTCTCTGCCCCTCCCCCACTTGCATACTGTCTCTCTCAAAAAAAGAAATTATAAAAGGACAATGTGAGAACTTCTTCAGTACAATGATAAGGACTGCAGTCAGCAAAAAACAATTTCTGAGGTTGTCTAACATTTCCTCTGAGATTCAGAAGTACAAAAAGTACAAAGAGGTGGCTTTAACTTGAATTTTCATATTGAAAGAACCTAAAAACGATCAGCATTTGGGAGTCCAAATACCACCCTGGGTTCCTATCCTACTGGGATTTAAAATGTAATTCCTCTTTTCAAAAAAGCAATTGAACTAATGGGACAAATTCAGTTGCCCGGCAAATCCTCTATAGCATTAGGAACTGCAGACTCCATGAAACTCAGCTGAAATCAATGGCTTGGATTAGAGAAGAAAATTCTCAATGACCTTTATTTATTCCATTGCTCTAAAATGTTAGTGATTTCTAACAAATGGAATTCCCAGTGTTAAAATTAAATATAGATTGCAAAGCCACCACCATTAATCTTATTTGTTGCTTTGTTATTGTATGAGGATTGGTTTGCCATCATTGCACGTGGTCTGAACTATAACTCACATTTATGTCTGGTGTGCATGTTGTCTTTTTTATTAGATAAAAGCTTGACAGCAGGTGGAAGGTTTCTTAACCAACTCTAATTCCTATAGGTGGAAGTTGTCTGGCCCACTTTCTTTCTCCTCTCTCCTTCCCCAGTACCAGCAAGTATGGCAATTATCAATGTAGGAACTGTTGAGGAAGGCATTGTTCAGTAATTTTTACTAAATATCTTATTTCTTTAACAAAGTGTTGGCAATGGACACTTTTTCTTCAAATACTTTGTAGTTCTGTGGACAGTCTTTCATAGGAAACAAACATACAGAGCTTTTTCTTGCTGTCAACCTTTCAACGTGAGAAAGATGACTGGAACTCACGTGTAAATATTTTTTTTCCCAGTCTACATTAAAGTTCCCATATTTCCCCCTATAAAACATTCTCACTACTGTCAACCATTGATTATAGTCTCCAGTAATTTGGGTATAATTCTTAGCTGAATTCCACCTTTATACTATACATGATTTTAAAAACTAGGAGAGTAAATAATAAGGAAAAGGTCGTAAAAAGAACATTTAGCACCTTAGGATGAATTTTCTCATTGTCTGACGGTTCATTTGTATATGAAAATTTTATCTGTGAAAGCTAATTACAACCTGCCTCACGTCCTTATTAAAGCAGACCTTCAAAAAATCTCAGGCAACACTGTGAGCATTTAGTGTTCAATGTATTGACCAGCAATAAAATGTGCTTCAGTTTTTAAATTCTGCAATCCAAAATGACCACCAAATTCACATTTCTCACAAAGGGTCTGAATCGATGGAGATCCTGTATGTAGGTCTGTGACCTCTGTTAGGGACCAGAGGAAGATTATGTATAAATGAAAGGAATATTCAGTGTTTTTGTTTTGTTTGTTTTGTTTTTGAGACAGTAATAAAGAAGCATTTGAAAGCCTGCTGATGTTCAACATGGATGTGAATATGGGTAGAAGGAGGGGGGAGGAAGCGAGGAAGCTACTAATTCCTAATAGGATCCTTTGGGTTTGGTCTCTTTGTGGGCCCAACCTACCTCTACCATACCTAGTCCTTTCTTTACACACAAATGCTTTGTGCATTCTCCAAGCTCTGTGTTAACCTTCTTGTAACCCCACAGAAGACTGTTTTCATGGCAGCTTCTCATGCTACCCAGAAATGGGTGAATACCCCTTGCAAAACCATTCTCCATAGTATTTCATTCCTCCAACTGCTTTTGGTTCAGTGCAACTTTAAACCCTTACCATTACATCATCATCTTTGGACACCTGGCTGGGAACAGCAGATGAACTCTATTTAAAACATATATGTTCTGTCATCATTTAAGTGAATTACTTCTTGCACTAGAGAGCAAAGGGAACAGTTTATGGTGAAAGCAAAGTAAAAGCACAGTGGTAATTTCTCCAACTGAAATGCATCAATACACATTTAAGATGTATGTAAAACTACTAGGATATCACCAAAAACAAACAAACAAACAAACAAACAAACAAAAAACAACATGGTTCTTCTGCAAAGTTCACGGTATTCTTGAGGCTAATCCACTGCATTAGAAACACAGCCTTTTAAATTCATATCATTCATGGAGCGCCTGGGTGGCTCAGTCGGTTAAGCATCTGACTTCAGCTCAGGTCATGATCTCAGGGGTCGTGGGTTTGAGCCCCAAGCAGGGCTCTGTGCTGACAGCTAGCTCAGAGTCTGGAGCCTGTTTCGGATTCTGTCTCTCCCTCTCTCTCTGACCTTCTCCTGCTCTCTCTTGCTCTCTCTCTCTCTCAGAAATAAATAAAACATTAAATTTTTTTAAATAAATAAATTACATTATTCACTCACTTGCTTATCTCCTCCTTTAAGACAAAATAGTTCCCAACTCATCTTGGAAAATAAAGCACACCAAAGAAAGACCAGTTTGATTGTCTATACTGATATATATTTTTTAATATAATGATACCAAAAAGTGAAGATGGCTTTAGACTCATGAATTTTGAGCCAACTCTTGGGTTTAAATGTTCACAGTGCACAACTGCTGATTGCTGATTGTCGCCACTCCTCTCAATTCCCTATCCACCTTCCAGGGTAAGCAATCCTCAATGCATGGCTGATAAGTTCTCAAGACAGTGTAAATATGAAATAACAACATCATCTGCCTTATCAGGGGGCCCCTTGGCTGCACGAACTGTCACTTTATTGCACTAGAGATAGTAATTAAACCTTCACCAGGCGCACTCATATGTCCCAGTGCAGAGTAGAACACGCATACAGCTTCCTATTATGTGATGCTTATTAACTAGAAAATAAAAGCTGTGTTTAAAAAAAAAATGTGCCTGACACGAGAAGGATAAATATGGCCATGCTTTATTGCTATGTGTATTTTTTTAAAGAAATGCCTATTGTACCGTGGAGTAGGTAGCATTTCCCAGTATGTTTGAAATCATTCAGTGTAGCACCATATGGTGCAGTAATGTCACTGAACAGCGGGGCATGAATAACTCACAATTCATTTCACTTTGTCCTCTTATTTGTTTAAAAAGTAAAACTATTTTGAGAACACTGCCATCTGAGGTCCTTCAGAATCAGGAAAGGCTGAGCATTCATGATGCTATTCTTTTTCACATAGGCAGCCACTGAAGAAACACAAGAGGAAAGGCTATCTTTCTGGAAAGGATATCTAAATTAGCCAGTGCGTGAGACGGGAATAAACCAGACAGAGAACGGAGATGCTGTTTATCTGGCACACAAAATAAGGCAAACCATTGGCCCTGAAACGGAATAGTATTTTGGCACTCACTGGGGTGGACAAAAAGATGATTCAGTCAAAGGGAATGTGACTGAAATGGGTGAATTAAAGTATTCAGACTGTCTGACCCATTATGAAATTGGGTGCAATTATTCCTCTTCATTCTGAAGCTTCAGCTTCACCTACCAAACAATGGCTTTGCTAGATAAGCCAGTCTGGTTCTTTTGCAAAAGTATATTAACTCCTAAAAATATATAAGATCCACACAGGCCAAAAACTAGTGATTGGGCTACATCAAGTAATACATCTTATCAGGTCTTTGGCAAAGTTCAGTGTGTGAGTGGGGGAAGGGAAAGGAAGAGCAAGACTCAGATCAGAGGCTATGAAAAAAGAACCAAAGAGCAGATGAAGAACATCACCATGAGGTCTCTATAACCCACTCAATTAGACAATTGTTCATTTCCATACTTGTTTGATCTGGTCAAAAGTACCAAAACCCACAGGTCCTAACTAAGAAGATTGTAGAACACCCTAATTCTAAACACCCTAAACTAAACCTCTAACTGTCTAAACTTCCTGCTGGGACACTAGGCAGAAATAGTTACCCTAATACCCAGTGAGGCAAATAAAACTATAACCAAACAAAAAACCCTCTAGAATTCAGAATTATAAAAGGATGTACAAGGAGTGCTCTGTGATACAGATTTTAAGAATTATGACCTGGACCAACTTTTCTTTCCAGTAGGAGTCCTGGGAAGTGCTGACAGCTATCAATACTGAAGAAATGGTCACAGGGTTCAAGTTCCTCTTACCAAATCAGGAAAGACAGACGTTCAGCCAGTGGTATTCCTTTCTCATACGATCTATCTACCAGACAAAAGCTTCACACACAGCTATGATCCTCGATGAGCTTCTCATTTCTTTAACAACTCCTTTATTTTTATAAAACGGGAATGCCAACTTCATGCATGCCAAAACAGGAAACATCATTGAAGGGAAGGAGGGGAGTATTCACTACATCCTGGACTAGAAGTGGCAACACCATTTTACATTTCTCTCTTCCACATTAATGGGAGCCAGGTGTTAGGAGCATAATGAAGATACAGCCGTCCAACGGCTAAGCAGCATCAGACATAAATCAGAACACATCTTACAACACTTCTCCATCCCTACCTCCTGGTACACTTTGAGAAAAAATTAAAAAATCTATTTTGTATGAAATGTGTTAACAGGTACATGACAAGTAATCCAATAGACATTTTCCTCGGGTTTCCTTATATGTGATTGACGAGGCTGTTTTACCACTTCCTTAGTGGCTTTATTTATTCAGCTTATCTCCGGGAAGAGTAGCAATCCTGATTATGCTATAACCATAATTTCTTATATTGTTAGAAAACTATTGTGCTGTGTGGTTCCATACCAACAAATACAATGGATTCAATGGCCTCAGCATGACATTCATGTATGTTTCATTGTCATGACTCAAGTTACTTTTATTATTTGGTTCCTTTTTTTTTTTTTTTGCAGCTAAGAGGAAATAAAGAAGAAGCTGACAGACTATTTAAAAAATATACAACATTCTAAACAGCACAAATAAAAGTGAACCATAAAAATCTTGGGAAAGTTGCTATTTTTTTCCCTCCAACGACAGTTTTAATTTTAAGCATTCAATATTCTTATGAAATCTTCTAGACACAATTACATGCAAAAGGCTTCATACATTTAAAAAGAATATGACAGAACACTTAGTTAAATGTTATATTAAAGATTCATTGTAAATTAAATATTAAAAAGTATTCAACAGATCCAAGTGTGGTTCAAATCCATCTGTTACTACAAACTCTATTTTTTCTTTATCTTAGCCTTGCCATATGCCATAGCAAAGCACCCAAGTTTTTTTTTTTAATTTTCCATTTGAAAACCCTCCTTAGAAATGATTAGCCATGGTTAATATGTGGCATTTACTCTGTACTATAGATTATCACAGAGTCATATTTCATCAGGTTAAGTGAGAAAGACCATAGATCGAATTTAACTAGAAAAAATCACGTCCCCCTCCAACACCAAAGGTATGTTAGCTTGTTAGACACTGTGGATAAAATTTTCATCACTAAATTGATCTCAAGGTATAAAAGAAATAAAGAAAGAAGAAAGTAGAGGCATCTGGGTGGCTCACTTGGTTAAGTGTTTGACTTCGGCTCAGAACATGATCTCATGGTTCATGAGTTTGAGCCCCCCGTTGAGCTCTGTGCTGACAGCTCAGATCCTGGAGGCTGCTTAGATTTTCTCTCTCTCTGCCCTTCCCCCACTTGCTGTTGCTCTCTCTCTCTCTCTCTCTCAGTAATAAACAAACTTTAAAAAAAATTTTTAAGAAGAAAGGAAAAGACACCTAGAATATTCCTAAGAGTGGGAAACAAAGTAGGAAGGAAACAGACGCCAAATACAAAACAAAAAGCCGGAAAACTGCAGCCCAGAAAACAAGTGAGTGGGTTTACCTTTCCATTCCTTATGCCACTGACAATATGATTACTGGATATATAGGGAAAGCATGGGAGAGAAATATCTAATAAAATCCCTATGGCACAAAAGCTCCTGAGACATAGATCTGCTCACGATCATCTATTCTGAGGGAAAATGAAGGAAATGAAAAGTGGAGAGAAAACCTAGAATTGTCTACATACCATCCCAGCACAATCAACACGCCTATTCCACAGGGTGCCATTTGCAAATAAAGACAATAAACCAGAAGAGAAAAAAGGAGCTCTACAGGACATGTCTATGGATGAACATAGCCAATTAAATAAACTCAGTAGTTCTGGAGCAAGGCAAGGTAGGAAGCTGTTGAGCCATTATATCGACTCATTTGATATGGATTAGAACCTTCTCTGGCAGATGCAATAAAAATCCGGGGAACAAAAGCACCTGCCAAACCCCTCTTCATAAGTATTCCCATTAGTGTTTTCCAACGACTATAAAAGCACTATCACTAAGGCTTTGAGGCTTTAAAACCTGACTGTTGAAAGGAAGATCATTCTACCCATTAACGTAAATAAAATGAATTCCTAGTATAGCTCTCCTTACCATGTTTTCTGCATTCCACTCCACATTATCTAGATGGTGAGAATACAAAGATGAATGGTATGTGAATACCCAATGACACCTGATTCTTCACCTTTAGAAACTCACTCCTAAAGACAGACACAACTGGAGAGATCTGTTGGGTCATCACCATATTCTAATCACCCACATTGTTCTTCTGAACATTAGGCCCTTACATCGCTATATGTGATGTATTTAACATAGGATTAAGATATATCATCGACGGTGCCTGTGTGGCTCAGTGGCTCTGATCACGATCTCCTGGTTTGTGAGTTTGAGCCCCGCATTCAACTCTGTGCTGACAGCTCAGAGCCTGGACCCTGCTTCAGATTCTGGGTCTCCCTTTCTCTCTCTGTCCCTCCCATGCTCATGTGCTCTCTCTCTCTCTCTCTCAAAAATAAGTGAACACTTAAAAAAATTTTTTTTAATTAACAGACCTCACTTGATCTGTTTTGTTCCCCCAGGATAACGTTCTGCCACATTATGAAACCAATACTTCCAATTAAAACCCAAAGCAAGATCACTCCTGTGTGCAATAGCACACTTTAAAGAAAGTATCCTTAAGAAACTTAAAATAGAGGTATAGAGAAGTATAAAAAGTATAGAGAAGGGAGAGAGAAACAAGTAAAGAGTAGCAGAAAAGGCAAGAGAAAGGGAGGAGCCAGGGGCATTGTACATGAGTTATGCACCGACAACCTTTTTGTTAGTTCCCACACCACACAGAAGACAGATTAACTGGTTTGTCTCATCTGTTCAAACAAGCCTGTAAAAACAAACTTCAGGGCTCCCACAGCCCAAAGAACAACATACAGTTCATTTAGAAATTTGCTCTCCTTGCCTATTTTGTTTTACGGAGGTCTCTGGCTAATGCCATATTTTTGGTTTTAATTCCTGACGTCACTATTTTTATATCTGCTCTTTTATACTATCACAGATTCAGGATTTAAGTATTTGCAGAGTGTACAGAATTGAGATAGAGCACATTCAACAGTTCTATCTTGTTCCCAATACTTAAGGGATGTTGTCTCCCTCTGGGAAGGTGTAAGGACACATTCCCACATCCACCCCCAACACACCAGTCCCCAGCCTGATTCATGTACGATCAGGTTATCACCTGGGGAGGGCAGGGATCCTGTTGTAGTGAGAAAGTCTGATATGTCTAAAATCTTCCTTTCTTTTTTTTAATACAAGGAAGAGAAAAATTAGAAAAATAAAAGAAGTTTAAAGGCAAACAGGAATTGTGGAAGGTCAGGATAGCAGGGGAGAAAGTGAGAACTTAAAAACGTTTAATCATTCTCTTAATATGTAGGAAGGGAGACAGAAAGAGAGAGAAAGGGAGAAAGAATATGAATCACTAGTTTCACAAAATGCTCAGTTGTGGGGAGAAAGAAAAAGATCCACGATCATTGGGAAAATGCCATATACCATATTCTCTGCGAAATTCACAGGGCAGAGTAGCATATACAGGATAGGCTCTAAGAAGTTCTGCAGTAACAGAATTACTAGTACGATTGAAATCAAGAGATCTGCAGTGGGTTGTTACCTCCACTAACTCAATTATAGCCCATTCAATGATGTCCTGCCCCATCTCTCCCAGAGCCTGCTACGTCTAGATTATTCCTGCCATCTTTGACCAAGGAACTGCTCAAATGCTTCATCCCCCCTTTACTCTAAGTGATGATTGGTAACTCTGAGTTACTTTCTTATTCCTCCTCACCCTCCCCCCTCCTTTTTAATAAAAACTGCCAGGTGAAGAGATAAAATCCTCCAGTGAAGAGAATTTTAGACAAAGAGTGAAACGGAAACAATTTCATGAAGGCACATGCTATAAGGATTTCCAGTTGGGACCTTCTCTTAAAGCTATTCCTTATGTACTTTTGTTTGTTTGTTTCAATTTTACAGTATATCCTGGAATTATCTCCAAATCAGTTCGTAGAGATCTTCTTATGGCTACACAGCACTCCATTCTATGGATGTATAATGTACAATAGTTAATTCAACCTGTCTTCTATAGGTGGACTTTTAGGCTGGTCACAGTATTTTGCCATTGCAAAGAATGCTACAATAAAAAATATTTTATAAGTATGCATTCTTCTGGTTGGATACAGAGAATGTATAAAAATACGCAGGTATCTGGCTCACTTGTATACAATGAAACATAGCATACACTAGGCACTAAGGAGATAAGTTATACTCAAGGGATAAGTGGGGGCAGAATGGAAAAAAATGTATAAATGAGATAGGGATAGAAAGGACACAGAGTGACATTTCTCTGAGTATAACTTTTCATGTATTTCTCACTTTAGAACTACGGTAAGGCTTTGCGTATTATATGATAAGAAATTAAAATAAATATGGGAAGATGGTATACAAGCACTAAGAAACAAAATTAACTTTATTACAAATGAACAGCATAATGACACTGAAGGAGGGTAAACTAAGTAATCCTGGAAAATAATACACTGAATATAATGTCTAAGGCTAAAGGAAAAAACCCCACAAATAGTGGGTGTGTTTTACAAAGGTATAGGGTAGCAATTTCAAAACTACTTTGTTTTTATTTCAAGATTGAAGAAATAAATATATTTCGCATAATGGGAGCCAGCTTTCTCACTGGAATGGAAAGGAATTATAAATAAGGACTAAGGAAACGCTGGATTCTCCAGAAGTTGGACTGAAATTAAAGGTACTAGGAGTCGCCTGGGTGGCTCAGTTGGTTAAGCATCCGATCTCCGCTCAGGACACAATCTCGCCTTTCCTAAGTTCAAGCCCTATATGGGGCTCTCTGCTGTCAGCGTAGAGCCCACTTCAGATCCTCGTCACCCCTGCCCCCTCTGTCCCTCTCTTACTGGCGTGCTCGCTCGCTCTCTCTCTCTCTCAAAAATGAATAAACATTTTTTTTAAAAGGTATTGGTATGATTTTAATATATACACTGACAGATGACACAGACACAAATGGGCAGTGTGTGTGTGTACATTTATGTATATATTTTCTAGCTCTGTTCATTGAAAGGGCACAAAGCCTATGGTACTCCAGTAACAACAGAATACGTAACTCCTCTCTTCACTGTTTCTAAATAAGATTACTTAATACAAAGAGCTGGCAATCCTTCGTAAAATGCCTTGATTCCAGGGCTGGAGTGAGCAAAGCACAAGATGAACCTGGAACATCTTGCAGTTCCATAACATAAGGAAACAATATGGAGCCAACTGGAGGGGCCTCCCAGCAGCCAAGTCTGTGATGTTTTGAGAAACAAAATTACTTAGCCCAATGTACAAAGTAAGAATTCGTGAGTTCCTGCTAATAAAAACAAACAAGGAATAAGGGAAGACAGGTCCTAACAGTGAAATTCCAACCGAGCAATGAAAAAGGAATACCGAAACAAAAAGGGCACCTTCTGACAAACATTAGGGTACCAACTATTTAAGGAAAGAATAAAAAAGAAAATTAAAGGACAAAAGTATGAATATGTAGTCTCATACTCATAGTTACAAAGTATGACCATTGCGAAGGGAAAGACACTTTTTTTCAAGATTCTTATTTTGGATTTTATTCAAGATTTAAGTAACCTCCACACCCAACATAGGGCTCGAACTTACAACCCAACATCAAAAGTTGCATGCTTTACTGACTGAACCAGCCAAGTGGTCCATAATTGAATATGGAAACCTGGCAGATACCCTGCCATCCAAAAGACCCAGGTTAGCATCACCAACAATGGGACAAATAAACAGTGTGCTTCCTGACAGAGTGTACAGGGAAGGTCACAGTGTCACCTGTGTTATTCTTAACAAACATGGACAATCTAAATAGCACCATGAAGAATCATCAGGAAAGCCAAAATTGACATATAACCTAAAAAAATACCTGGCCAATGTGCTTCAAAAGTTTTGAAGTCACAAAATGTAAAAGGAGACGGAGAAACTGTTGCCAAAAAAAAAAAAAAAAAAAAAAAAGAGGAGACATGAGGTCATCTGAGATTGGACTCTGGGCCCAAGAAAGGGTATTCACAAGAAAATGGGCACATCTTGAAAAAGGTCTTAGATTTCACAGGTTGAAAAACTAAGGCCAACTGGTCACCTATTTTTTATGATCAAAGTTTTTGAAACAGCCATTTTATGATCAAAGTTTATGAAATCACCTCCATATCATCCACAGATGCTCTTGAATTACAACAGAGATGAGCAGCAGCTACCAAGACCTTATAGCCAACAAAGCCGAAAATACTTATTCTTTGGCCCTTTACAGAGAAAATGTTCTTATCTCTGGATTAGAAAATGGTACTGAATTGGGACATCTGGGTGACCCAGTCAGTTAAGTGTCAGACTCTTGATTTTGGTCCAGGTCATGATCTCACAGTTGGTATGTTCAAGCCCCTGATTGGGATTCTCTCTCCACCCCTACCCCCCCCCCNGTAGTTCTTGAAAATTTCAGTTTGGGGAATCTGAGAGAAGGGTTTATAGGAATCTGCTTTCACTACTGTTTTGAAATCTGTCTGAAAATATTTCACAATGAAAAATTCAAAAATAATCTATACCTTGGGGTGTAGTGATTTCCATTGTCAGAGTGGTTCACATGTAAGATGGATTCTTCCTTGGCTTATTACACTGAAGTTTGGCCCTCTGTTGCCTCTGGTAAGAGATGGCTACTTTTACAGGATGCTAAATATGGAAATCCAAACTCCATGCACTCAGCCAGAAAGTGCTCTTACCCAGAAGGCACTTTATGGTTACCATTTATTCTGTGTTGGGCTCTGGGCTAAGTGCTTAACACCTATTTTCTTGTAAGGAAGTGCATTTGCAAAAAGGAAAATCCATTTACTTAGAGGTTTCTAATTCCATAAAGACACTTTTTACTAGATAGTAAAGTAAGCTAGCAAGAGCTATAGAGGAGTGGCACAAGACAATGACTCAACCGTCAAGGGCACCTCATGAAAAGGTTATTTTTAGCACAATTCCTTCATCTCAACATCCCAAACATATAATGGAGTTTTTCTGTCTCTACTTTACAGTGAATATTGTTTGAATAAAGAGACCCAGACCCTTCCTGGTGATACAGGCGAATCTCATAATCCAGTCAATCTAAAATATCATTGATTGTAAGATGCACCTGTATTTTACTGACCACAAAGAAAAAATGGTGTTGTCACATTTACTTGGAAGATGCCATCAATTACAAGTACTTCCAAATGCAAAACAATAAAACATGTACCACTGAATGAATTACAATATATAACATATACTTGCTATGTGATCAATATGCATTTTTAGAGGTACCATTTACTAATCTGGATTGTTCCATGCAAAATGGTCTTCCAGCTCTGCCTTAGCAAAGAACATAACAGCTGAAGCAGATGGCCAGTTAAAGCTGTTGCTAAGATTCACACTAAAGGGAATGCTGGTCAACACTGGAAAATTTCAGCTCTAACGAACGAAGGAAGCTGCATGAGCGATTCCGGGAACCCAAATTACCTCCCGCGCAGACTCTGCTGGCTGCAAACTAATGACCTCCTCACACATCCCTGCATTTCTATGAGTGCTCTGCTACCAGTACCTATGACAATCACCACTCCACCTGAAAGAAATAAGTCTTGTATCCATTCTTCCATACAGTCGTAGTTGGCATCTTGAAGACACTACAATAAATGGCTAGCTTTTTGTGACTGTAGTCCTGAATATTTGTTGTTCTGGAGAGGTTGGACAGTCTGATCATTTAAGGTCAAAGTTGCACTACATATGACCTTATTTGTTTACAGCCCATGTTAAAATCAAGGGCACCCTGGAGATTTCACAATTGGGTCTTAGATACCTAGTCTAGTCTAGCTTCTTCATTCTACAAAGGAGGAGCCAGAAGCAGAGAGGTGAGAATATTTGCATATAAAAGGCAGTATGGGAGACTGGTTCAGAGCCTGGACCGGAACCCAGTGTTCTCACTCCTGCTCAGGTAGGCCTTCCATTTCACCCTACAGAAGACGGAACCTTACTTAATATTTGCATCCACCCTGTGACTCTTCCACTTCTGACACACCATTATCACAGTCCTGGCAAGCATGCCTGTTTTCAGATATTTTCGCATCCATTAAACCTATTTTCCTTTTTTAAAGATGAATCAAAACGTGCTTCTGATGTTGGAAGCTATGTATTTTTTTAAATCTTTTTAAAAGTTGTATAAAAATAAAGCTATCTAAAGCAACAGCGATTTTATGATATTCCAATCACAACTCTCCCACCTGGGGAGACCAACTCAAAAAAAAAACATAGGAGGACTTTTCAACTATTGTCAGTAGCTGTGGCATGATTTTTTCAAAATGTATTGCCAATTACATATCGCCTCTTAGAATATCTATGTTCATGAATACAGCCATACTTTATACCTACCACCATGCCCATCTAGTCTCCCTGACCACATTGTCAGGGAGCAGAAATTAATAGATTGCATTCAGAAATGCATACATTTGACTTCAAGCACAGCTACAGTTAAAATTCAGATACAGGGAACAGAGAAGACAATTTTCCTTCCAAGTAAGGACTGGTAACCTATAGGCAGTGTATAAACAAGACAGAATACAGAATCCTGGAACACACTTAGCATTCCAGAGAATACACCAAGTAGCACATCAGGCCAACCAGCAGCTAGGCAAAGCCCAGGATCAGAGACCTCATCTTCTGTAACTCTAATTTAATGAAGTTCACAAAAATCTGCCTTAAAGGAAGAAGCATTAGACAAAATCAAAAGTACAGAGATTCTCAGGACGCCTGAGTTCCTCAGTTGGTTAAGCGTCCAACTTCGGCTCAGGTCATGATCTCACGGTTCGTGGGGTCGAGCCCCGCGTTGGGCTCTGTGCTGACAGCCGCCTCAGAGCCTGGAGCTTGTTTCAGATTCTGTGTCTCCCTCTCTCTCGGACCCTCCCCTGCTCACTCTGTGTCTCTCTCAGAAATAAATTAGAAAACATTAAAAAAAAAAATACAGAGATTCTCTAACTGAACCTCCTTATGGATGAGGTGTGTCAATTACAGGAATTCAACCTGTTACAATCATTTGGAAGAGCGATTCACATTCACATGTGACAGAAAACAAGAAACAAGGCTGATGTAGAGGCATGAGGAGATAAGCACAACATGTGACCCAAACTTGATTAATGTGTTGCAGATAGAGCCTTCAAGGACGGGGAAAGAAACTGGGACCAGCCCAGGGACATGGGGGGAAAAAATCCTAACACAAACCAAACTTCCATTGCAATCTTATTTGAGTTTGTGCACTAAGTACAATAATTTCAACTAATTCAGAACAAAATGGAAAGTGATCACAGAGTCAGCTAATGTACAGAAACTCTCCATTAACCCTCACTTCCAAGCTTTTATGGTAGAATGATAATTGACATTCATAATTTTAGATTCTATACCACTTTCCGAATCATCATAGATCATTAGAAATATCTCCTTAATGAACACAACACAGAGTATCCTTTGAAGAAGCTTCTAACTCAATGCTGAGAGACTAGAAAATGCAAGAGTCATAAGGTAGGTATTAAAAGGAATGGGAAACTAGTGATATTACAACATATTCTTCAACAATAGGCAATCCATGTAGGGTATAAATTAATGAGACATTCAACTACCCAGAATACCGCAGGCCAAGAAATATAGGGTTCATGTGGATTGCCACATGAACCACAATCCTCTCATACATAGAAGACTTTGATAATATTGTACATGTCCACAAATAAAGATATATACAAAGGGATGTACATTCTAAAGGGGTGATGAAGTCTTCCCATCCCATGATTTAGCAACCATAAGGAAGCTGGTAGTTGTGTAAAGAACTTCTGTTTTGAGAGTGTCGACAGTTCATGTTCATGTGCCAAAAAAAGGAAAAGGAAAGAAAAGAAACCACAGGGTCACAGAAGTGTTCAGACTTTTGCTAAGTGTAAAAAAGAATGTAAAACCAAACAAAAATCTGTCCCTTCAAAAAGAAATGCAATTTCTTCTTTAAAAAGCTTATAATCTCTAGGTCCATTTTCTATCCGTATCTTTTATACTCACAAGCAATCATAATTTTACTGAATTCTTAACTTATTCATATAAAATCCAGTTTTCAGTTAATCTAACAAAGGCTTATGGTAGTATCTGCTCTACAAGAATACCAAAGGATAGATGTAGCACTAGTTTCTAAAACTTTCCAAATAAGAAATTATAAATAACTGTCACTGGACAAAATTTTGTGTATCACAAATCTAAGGATACTTCCTAAGGACAACGGTAGTTGGAATGGAAGGGCTCAAGGGTTAGAAGAGATCTCATGAGGAAGAGATGAATATTGGGGGTACTTGGGTGGCTTAGCCGGTTAAGTGTCCAACTTCAGCCCAGGTCATGATCTCACCTTTTGTGGGTTCAAGCTCTGCAGTGGACTTTGTGCTGAGAGCCTGGAGCTTGCTTCAGATTCTGTGTCTCCCTCTCTCTGCCCTTACCCTTCTCATGCTCTGTCTCTCCCGGTCTCTCAAAAATAAACAAACATTAAAAAAAAGAAGAGATGAATATTGAACTGTGATTGCAAACATCATATAGCAGATACAGAACAGAGCACTTGGACCTAAAATATCTAGAGGGGTGCCTGGGTGACTCAGGCGGTTAAGTGTCCGACTTCGGCTCAGGTCATGATCTCTCCGCTTGTGGGTTCAAGCCCCACATCAGGCTCTGTGCTGACAGCTAGCTCAGAGCCTTGAGTCTGCTTCTGATTCTGTGTCTCCCTCTCTCTATGACCCTCCCCCACTTGCAGTCTATCTCTCAAAAATGAATGTTAAAAAAAAAATAAAAATATCTGGAAGCCAAAGAAGAACTTCCCAGAGCCCCAAATTTGTTATAAATATGGAAAGATGCTGTTATAAATTCTAGTAACTTCCCACTCATCTGGAAGTCAGTCGTACAGAAATGTCAACTGTCTAGATTAAAATACATCAAAAAGAAAGGAAGGAAAGGGGTAAGGGAAGGAAAGGGAAGGGAAGAGGGAGTAGAAAAGGAAAAAAGCAAAAGAGCAGCTAGCTAGCTGGGTCAACCACAAGTGTGCTCCAGTAAAGATGGGTACACTGCTTTACTCAAATAGTCACTAGCCAAAGTGTACTGACCATTAGCTTTACTTTTCCATACAATTGATCTTTATGTGGGGCCTAGTGTATACCAGGTCCGTGCAAAGCAGTGGCAATACAGGTCTTGAAACACTCCAGTCTCTCAGCCCTGAAACTAACATAGTGCTGTGTGTCAACTACATTCAAATTTAAAAACAAACAGGGGCGCCTGGGTGGCTTAGTTGGTTAAGCGTCCGACTTTTGCTTAGGTCATGATCTCGCGGTTCGTGGGTTCGAGCCCCACGTCGGGCTCTGGGCTGACTGCCAGCTCAGAGCCTGGAGCCTGTTTCAGTCTGTGACTCCCTCTCTCTCTGACCCTCCCCTGCTCACGCTGTCTCTCTCTCTCTCTCCTAGAAATAAATAAAACATTTTTAAAAAAATTAAAAACAAACAAAAACAGACAAAAAAGTCCAGCCTCCAGGCCTACAAACTTCCAGTCTAAGAGAAGATAGGAGACGAGCAAATGAGCAAAGTCAACACAGTCACATGCAATGATGTCTACCATGGAGAAAATGAGAGGATGACTTAGGAGCATTTAACAGCAGTAGAAACCCAGCTTTGGTGGGTCAAGAAGATCCCTAGAAAGAACTATGCTCCAACTTGAGACCTCAGAAGTGGAAGGGTGAAGGAAAGAAAAGGGAAGGGGGAAGATGCAGGCAGAGACATCATGCACACGGCTTGAAGTTAAGAATAAGCAAAGTATGTGGGAGAGGAACAAACGTAGTTCATACAGATGGAACATCAAGTAAGAAGGGGAATCTGGGTCACAGTGAGGTTGAGGAAAGCAAGAGCCAATCACTGAGAGGCATATAAATTATTTGACTCTAGTGGCAACAGAGCCATTAAAGAAATTTAAGCTGGGATATCACATTATTAGATTTTCACATTAGGATGATCACTTCAGCTGCAATGTGAAAAAAGTAAAAGAGAAAGGGGACAAGACTGGTATCAGAGAAATCAACTGGGAGACTTCAGATGAATGAAAATTAGATTAGTAGCCCAAAGAGAGGTAACAGTGAAGAGGAGAGAAAGCGTGGGGAGTAGGTTCATGAAGTTCACCGCTCATTTATGTAGCTATACCCAGCACTGGCCATACTGCTTGAGCCTCTTGGGGCTGGGGAAACACACACAAACAAGATGCTTAGCCTACTATTATATACTCCCTGGATCCACAGCATTGGTTGAATGATAGAGAGCTGAAGAATTGGAAATAAGCCCCAGTGAGTGTCTTGTAAATGAAGGCACTGCATAACAAGGCTTCCTCAGCAGCTACTTCAATCTGCTTGACATACCAAGATGGAAGACCAAGAAAGCTCTTTTTAGAAGACTTTCAAGAAATAACCAAGAAGCATAGCTTTAGGGCAAAGGGTCAGGTTTCAGACTGCTAGAATTAAGAAAAAGAACAGAGGCTGAACTCAGTATTCACAATTCCCATTTAGGCAAGTAGTTCCTAATAGGGTCAAAAACATTAAGTTGCTTTAACTTGGCACAGAAGCTAGTTGCTTAACACACAGGCTAGTTGCTTAACACTGAAGGAAGGTACCCTTTGGGGTTTGAGCTGAATGAGGACATTTTAAAACTTCCCAATCAGGTCCATAAGATCTTCTCCAAGTTATTCAAAAAATAAAGGAAAAAAGTTGGGATGGATGAAAATTGGTCACAAATCCTTTGGCATGCCTCCACCAGCAGGCTGGCCCGTCTCCTCCCCTTGCACCGGAGTCGACTCTCAGACTACAGTGACTAAAAGAATTACAGTGGAAGTGATTGGGCACCAGTTTCCGGGTCCATCCTAAAGAGACTGGCAGCACTCACTTCCTGTCTCTTGAAAAATTCGCTCTAGGAAGCCAGCTTATAAGAGAAGCAACTACCTTGATACCACCCTATTGTGAGAATCCCAAGCCACATAGAAAGTCCCTTGTAGGATAACATGCTGTGTGGACAGAGAAGTCACAGAAAATTGAGATGCCTCACATTTGAGTGAAGACACCATATTAGAAATGGATTCTCCAGCCTCAGGCACGATGAAAACTAGTCTACATAGTCTGATACCCTTACCCAAAGGGAAATCATGAGCTAAATAAAATGGTCCTGTAAGCCGCTAAATTTTGAGGTAGTTTCTTATGCAGAAATTAACAAAGGATAAGTGGGACAAAACTATAAGTGAAATAAGAAAATAAGGCCACCACCTTTTTAGGATCCTAAGTTTAAAAATTGTTTCTTTGGTATCAAAAGAGCCTCTCCCTCTCCTCAGTGAAAGCATACCAGCAACATAAAAATTGACCAGACCAATGATGGTAGTTACTACATAGACCAAGCAAAATAGAAAAAATTATGCTTAACCAAAAAAAAAAAAAAAAAAAACACACAAAAAAACCCTCAGTCACCTTGAAAACACATGCATATAAAAACAGCTCAAGTTGCATTGAAGTTCACTACATCCCTCTGTTAACATCCTGTACGATGACAATTTTAAGTGCTTATTAACAAAGATGTCATAAACTCATAAAAATTCTCACAATGAACTTTTCCAATGACAGGCTGTCATTCATGTACTTGAGCACTGTCCCTGCTTTGCCTACTATATCAGAGGAATGAAGAGACAAGAACAGGGTAAGAAAAAAGAAGAAACCCATGGCCCAGAAAGAAATGACCCACTTATTTTTATCCTGCTTGCATAATTAAGACTATTGAAAACAGGAAAAAGAGATAACAGCACTCAGGGATTCCAATAAATTTTCCTGTATTCAATACAACCTTGCGAATAACTACCAAAGGAACCTGAAACAAACTGCAGACAGTCATATTGACACCTTATTTATACTTAAATATATATGTTTCCTTCACTGTCAGGACAAGTAATATATGTATATTATTCAAACTCTAAACTCTGTAAAGGGAATAGACAGAAAAGTCACTCTCCCTACCCTATTCTCCAGCCATGCAGTACCATTTCCTGGAGACAACAAGTGTATCCCATTTCCTGTGCATATTACTAGAAATAGCCTATTCAATGAAACTACACATGCTCTTCTATAATAATATCACATACATGCATATATATTTGTGGGAAGTATATATACACATATTACATATAAGTTTTATGTATTTGAATAGGAGTGTGTGGATGTATATAACTTCTCCCCTTTTCTACACATTCATTATACAATGTCCTAGACCTTCCTTTTTCCAATATATTTTTGGGAGATTTTCTGATATTAATATATACAGAAAAGTATCTTGTTCATTTCTGGTGTAATAATATGTAACACACTGCTCTATATTTAATCAGAGCCTTTGATGAACATTAGATGCTGGCAATCTATGCACCCTGCCAGTAATGCTATGATGAATGACCTCTTACATCCATCTTTTGCTAGCATGCAGTATCTCCAGCATTTCTAAGATGTGAAGCTTCTGGGTGAAAAGGTATATACAGTTGACACTTGAACACACATTTGAACTGTGCAAGTCCAGTTATGTGTGGATTTTTTCCTGATAAATACAGCACAGTGCTGCAAAAGTATTTTTTCTTCCTTATAATTTTCATAACATTTTCTTTTCTACACCTTACTTCATTGTAAGGATACTGGATACAGTATCCAACACATATACACAATATGTATTTATCAACTCTTTATGTTATTGGTAAGGCTTCGGGTCAACAGTAGCCTATAAGTACTAAAGTTTTTTGAGGATATAAAGTCATACAAAGATATTCAACTGCATGCTTGGGCAGATGGCATTGTTAAAGGGTCAACTCTCTAGATATTTATAACTTAGAAAATTACAGACAAGTTTGCCTGCATAGAGACTGTAGAAAGTTACAATCCCAGACGCAATGGCTATCTGTATCTACAGAGATGACAACAATCTTATTAAATGGTTAGATTTTTGCCAGTTTGACAGGTGAACACTTGGTACTTTGGTGTTTTGTTTCATAATTCTGTTGATTTTTTATGTATAAGAAACATTTGTGCTTTCTATTCTGTGAGTCCTTGGTTCATATTCTTTTGTTGTTTTCCTACTGAGCTATTAGTCTTCTTCCTATTGATTTCTAGGAGTTCTTTGTTTTATAGAAATTAGCTATTTAGTTGTGATAGAAGTTTCAGAACTTTTTTTTCCCAAATTGTCTTTCAAATTTGCTTATGAGGGTTTTGCCATAATATTTTTTAAAATGTAGTTGTATTTATCAAACTTTTCCCTAGTAGCTTGTTCATCTAAGGTCATAGGAGTGAAGATTACTTTTTTGACTTAATTTGCTTTAATGCATCCACTATCCTGCTCTATAAAAAGCAAACAGATATTAGTCAAGGGTCATTAAGAAATGTCATCACTGAGAACATCTTTATATAACAAAAAATGTCTTCTAATCTCCTTATTAATGAATCATTTCTTTCTAGCAACATTAGAATCAATGCAATTATAGTGCAATTAAAAAAACAATGAAGACAACTTCTTGGTCTTCACTAGACAACAGAATTTTATGTAAATTTTGGTGTTGACAGTGTTTTACTTTTAAAATTGAGGAAGGGATATTTCTAAGATGGAGGGCTAGAGGGCCCCAGGGCTCACCTCTCCTGCAAAATCAAAAACAACAAATACACAATGGCAAATTTATGAAAATGGTTCTGGGAGAGCTCAGACTCTAAGAAACCAATGGAAACACTGTAGAGGCCCCAAACCAAGGATGCATTCATAGAACCATAGAAACCCTTTTACCTGAATCACCCCATCCCAGAATCCAGAGCAACATGGCACCGGGAAGGATCCCCCCCTCAGGAGGATTTTACCCCACCAGGAAAAAGAGAGTAGAAGACACTCAGCAAACCTCACTGCCATAAATCTTTGCACTGAAATCTCTGCTGCTGAAGACCAAGAGTCTTCACCGACACCAAACACAGCTGATGGAGCTGCCCAGAGTCCAGACAATGTATCTCTTCCCCAGGAAAGGAAATACTACAGTCCTGCACTCCACTTTCAAGGTCCAAGTTGGGCCTCTGATCCACCATAACCTGACTGATCTGCCATTATTTCCTCTGTATCTCTCACTCTGGGTCCCAAATATGAGATCTGAGCCATCATCACCAGGGCTGCAGTGATGCCACCTTGCATGGGGACCCTAGATCCTACATTACTGCTTTGACTTGTATATCACTAGCACCCTGCTGCTGCTCCACACTCCAACTTTGGGAGGCCCGACAGAAGGTATTGATGGACCATCACCAGGGCCATCACACTGCTCCTCTGCAACGGCCCATGGTAGGTCCTCAGTTTTGGCTTTGACCTGCCATCCTTGCAGTGCACCTCTGCGGGTCTGTGCCCTGCCCCAAGGGCTCTGAATTGTGGCTTTGACCAATCATTACTGAGGAACCCTGCTGCTGTTCTGCATCCTAAGACATACCAAACAGAAATTACAGAACTGAAGAGTACAATGAGTAAAATGCAAAACATAACAGAGAGCTACCACAGCAGATTCAATCAAGCAAAAGAGAAGACCTGAAACAGGCTATCTCAGTATTAATCAGGAGAAAAGAAAGAATAGGGCACTTGGGTGTCTCAGTCAGTTAAGCATCTGACTTTGGTTCAAGTCATGATCTCACAGTTCATAGGTTCAAGCCCCACATTGGGCTCTGCACTGACAGCTCAGCCTGCTTCGGATTCTGTGTCTTCCTCTCTCTCTCTGCCCTTCCTCCATTCATGCTCTGTCTCCTCTTTCTCAAAAATAAATAAAAATGTTCAAAAAGAAAAAAGAATGAAAGAGAGGAAAACCTGCATGAATTAAGGGATATCACCAAAGAAAACAATATTAGCAATATGAGAGTACCAGGGGGAAAAAATGGGATCAAAAACTTATTCTGAAAAATCATGGCTGAAAAGTTCCCAAACCTGGGGAGATGTATGGCCATCTGGGCACATGAAGCCCAAAGATCTCCAAATGGAATCACCCTAAGGAGATCTTCAGATAGACACATACTAATCAAACTTTCAGAAATCAAAGACAAATGAGAGTTTTGAAGGAAGAAAAAAAAAAGACTAATCACATACAATGGAAACTTGATAAGGCTAACAGCAAATTTATCAGCATTAAATTGTAATAAGAGACAAAGAAGGTCATCATATAATGATAAAGGGGTTAATTATGTAGAGGACATAACAACTGTAAATATATATACATCCAATAGCAGAACTACTAAATACAGTAAATTAATATTAACAAATCTGAAGGTAGAAATAGACAGCAGTGCAATAATACTAGGGGACTTAGTAATACCCCCAGTTTCAACAAGGAATAGATCATCCAGACAGAAAGTCAATAAGGAAATAATGGACTTGAACTACACTGTAGACCAGATGTACATACAGAAAATTGCATCTCACAGCAGAAGAATACACATTCTTCTCAAGCACACACAGAACATTCTCCAGGACAGATCATATATTAGGTCACAAAACAAGTCTTACTAATAAATTTAGGGGCACCTGGGTGGCTCAGTCAGATAAGCATCCAAAATCAGCTCAGGTCATGATCTCATGGTTTGTGGGTTCGAGCCCCGTATCAGGCTCTGTGCTGACAGTTCGGAGCCTGGAGCCTGCTTCAGATTCTGTCTGCCCCTCCCCCACTCATGCTATGTCTCTCCCTCAAAATAAACGTAATAATTTTTTTTAAATGTTTTATTTATTTCTAGGAGAGAGAGAGAGAGAGAGAGACAGCGTGAGCAGGGGAGGGTCAGAGAGAGAGGGAGTCACAGACTGAAACAGGCTCCAGGCTCTGAGCTGGCAGTCAGCACAGAGCCCGATGCGGGGCTCGAACCCACGAACCGCGAGATCATGACCTAAGCGAAAGTCGGACGCTTAACCGACTAAGCCACCCAGGCGCCCCAATAATTTTTTAAATAAACTTAAAGAGACTGACAAAAACACAGTAATTCATCACCTCACATCTGTTAGAATGACTCCTATCAAAAAACAAAAAAACAGACAAGAAATAACAAGTGCTGGTGAGGATATGGAGAAAAGGGAAGACTTGAGCACTACTCATGGGGATACAAACTCATGCAGTAACTGTAGAAAACAGTATGGAGGTTTCTCAAAAATTTAAAAATATAAAACACCATAAGATCCAGTAATTTCACTACAGGGCATATATCCGAAGGAAATGAAATCAATAACTCAAAGAGTTATTAGCACTCCTGTGTCACTGCGGCATTATTCACAATAATCAAAATATGGAAACAACCTATATTTCCTTTGATAGATGGATGAACAAAGAAAATGAGATATACAAACACACATATCTACATGTAAAAACACACCCCCAGTGGAATGGGATGCACAGCCATAAAGAGAAGAAAGAAATCCCAACATTTGCAGCAAAATTAGAGGAAACTGATGGATGTTACACTAAGTGAAATAAGAAAAAGAAGCACAAATAATGTATATTATTACTTATATGTACAATCTTTAAAAATAATTTTTTGAAATCTGATTTTGGGGTGCTTGGGTGGCTCAGTCGGTTAAGCATCCCACTTCAGCTCGGGTCATGATCTCACAGTTTGCAAGTTTGAACTCTGCACCAGGGTCTGTGTTGACAGCTCAGAGCTTGGAGTCTGTTTCAGATTCTGTGTCTCCCTCTCTCTCTGCCCCTCTCTCTCTCTCAAAAATAAACAAAAATTAAAAAATTTTTTTGAAAATCTGATTCCACAGAATCAGAATAAACTGGTGGTTGCCAGGAGCTGGGGTGAGAGGGAAGGAAGAAACAGGTTAAAGTGTAGAACTTTTGGGGCACCTGGGTGGTTCAGTCGTCCGACTTCAGCTCAGGTCATGATCTCACAGTTCGTTGAGTTTGAGCCCCACATAGGGCTTTTTTTTTTTTAATAGTTTATTGTCAAGTTGGTTTCCATATAACACCCAGTGCTCATCCCCACAAGTGTCCTCCTCCATGCCCATCCCTCCCCCTCCCCCCCACCCCCATCAGCCCTCAGTTTGTTCTCAGCATTCAAGAGTCTCTCATGGTTTGCCTCCCTCCCTCTCCCCAACTATTTTTCCCCTTCTTCTCCCCCATGGTCCTCCATTAAGTTCCTCCTAATTCTTGTATACGTGCAAACATATGGTAGCTGTCCTCTTCTGCTGGACTTATTTTGCTCAGCATAACACCCTCAAGGTCCATCCACGTTGCTACACATGGCCAGATTTCATTCTTTCTCATTGCCATGTAGTATTCCATTGTATAGATAAACCACATCTTGATCCATTGGTCCATTGATGGACACTTAGGCTCTTTCCATGTTTTGGCTATTGTTTAGAGTGCTGCAATGAACATTGGGGTACATGTGCTCCTATGCATCAGCACTCCTGTATCCCTTGGGTAAATTCCTAGCAGTGCTATTGCTGGGTCCTAGGGGAGTTCTATTGTTAGTTTCCTGAGGAACCTCCACACTGTTTTCCAGATGGGCTGTACCAGTTTACATTCCCACCAACAGTGTAGGAGGGTGCCCGTGTCTCCACATTCTCGTCAGCATCTAGAGTCCTCTGATTTGCTCATTTTAGCCACTCTGATCAGCATGAGGTGGTATCTCAGTGTGGTTTTGATTTGTATTTCCCTGATGAGGAGGGATCCTGAGAATCGTTCCATGTGTCTGTTGGCCATCTGGATGTCCTCTTTGGAGAAGTGTCTGTTCATGTCTTCTATGTGGTGAACAGCCACATAGGGTTCTGTCCTGACAGCTCAGAGCCTGGAGCCTGCTTCAGATTCCATGTCTCCTTCTCTCTCTGTCCCTCCCCCACCTATTCTCTCTCTCTCTCTCTCCAAAAAATAAACATTATAAAATTTTCAAAAAAAGTGTAAAACTTTTAGTTATAAGAAGATTAGGTTCTGAGGATACAGCACAGTGACCACAGTGACTATAAGTTAAAATATGGTATTGTATACTTGAAAGTTGCTGAAGTAAATCTAAAGGGTTCTCAGCACAAAAAAAATATAGAGTTAACTACCTAAGGGGATAAACGTGTTCATTATCTCCATGTGGTAATCATTCTAAAATATATGCATGTGTATGTGTCAGAACATTGGGAAAAAATTATATACACAACAAATGATTAAGAGGGAAAGCCTGAAAAGACAGTATGGACCAAGCAAATCAAACCAAAATTGTTGGACCTCACTCCATCAGACTAAGAGTTATCACTTATGGGTATATCATTCCTGCACGTGTATATATAGTTTTTAATAATGAATTGAACCCAATTGTTTTGTTTAACATTGTAAGAACATCCTTCGGTATCAATAATTCTAGAATTATACGCTTATTCTAATGGTGACATAATACCCTCTCAATTTATATACTTTTCCAAATCCCTAATGTCGGAGTTAACTTATTTAATTTTTGCAAATACTAAAAATATTTGGATGTGTCCTTATGTAAAAACATCTTTGTATACATACACTATTATTATCTTCTGTTTCAAAAAAAATTCAAAATTTCAAAAAAGGAAATATATGAATCACTTTTAAGGAATTTGGATAATTAGTGAGAAATTACCATTACGACCATGGTCCAGTACCAATTTCCCAGTGCACACATGTGCCAATTTTCTGTGTCCATGCCAATCACAGCACCAGTTATCATCAAGCTTTTAATCCTTTATTAATCTTAAGAGGGAAAACATGGTACCTCCCTATTTTAACTTGCATTTTTAAAATTATCAATAATTTTTAATACAGTTTATTGTCAAATTGATTTCCATACAACACCCAGTGCTCATCCCTATAAGTGCCCTCCTCAATGCCCATCACCCATTTTCCCCTCTCCTCCAAACCCCATCAACCCTCAGTCTGTTCTCAGTTAAATTATCAATAATTTTAAAGATAAAATTAAAGCTTTATCATTTCTAATTCCACTCACACAAACAATTTCTCACATTAGGCAATATCCAAATGAATGTCATGTAGGGACAATGAAATTAGTAAATTTCACTTCTGTAGGTGGTAGTTATTTAACGCTATCAATGTTTTCCTTCCTTGGAGATATGTGCACGACAGCAGCTGTTTGGTTCAGCAATCTTTGAGAATACCATAGGTAGAATGGCCCCGACAATAATTTAGCAGGGAAAATGCCACCCTGACGGTGCCACTTGCCATAACAAAGGCAACTTGAAAAATATTTGCACACTAGCATACATCAACCTGTCCAGCTCCATAAAACATACAGTTTTATTTAATATTCTGAGTTCAGCTACTTTAAATGCCACTATCAGGAATATTTTAGAAATCTCTGTATAAGATCACCTCTAATGTTTAAAAGCTGTATTGGTTTAAAAGTTTCATGAGCCATGTGGGGATCAGCTGAGTAAAAGAGAAAAAAAGATAAGAAATTTCAATGATCTTCTAGGGAAAAAATTGTTTTCATGTCTTTGGGAATAAGGCCTCTGTTACAAGGTACTTGTGCACATATGGACGCCTGAAGCTAATTTTCAGCCATCGAAAAATAAAGATTTATGCTAGTGTGTTCAAGGTGGCTGTTTATCAAGCTTATATACACACACATACACACATACATATAGAAGGAAAATCTCCTCACCAGAATAGCATGGGGCCTCAAGACAGAAGATCCTATTTAAAAGGTTTTAATTTTCAGAATCCACCACTAAATTTGGTGGAGAGTTTCAGAATTCTCCATTAAATAAAATCTGAACATTTTTCACATAATGAATATAGGGAACTGTACTCAAAACAACAGAAGCAACAGCAAATGCAACAGACCACAAGCACTTCATGGTCATGAAAGAAGAGGGTGTACAGATTATAAAGCAAAACAAACTCAAAAACAGAAAACAGAGTGTTCTTACACACTTTTCTAAATATAACTCCCCCACCCCTGGTTTACTGAATGAACTATAAATGTCACTTCCATGAAGACTTGGAAGATGGAAGATAGGGAATTGGACTGTTTCTAATAATTATGCCAAAAAGAATCATTTGGAAAATACGAACTCACTGTGAGAGTCAATTTCAAAGCAAGGAGTGAGTTACAAAATCCGAAGTGGGGAGGGGTGAAGGAGTTTATTATTTCCTCAGGGTTTTCTAAACATTGTATTGCTTACTTTTGCACACACTTGAATTTTATTAATGGGAACTATTGATTTGTTAAAAACTACTTATTGAGTGCCCAGTATATGCTAGGCACTTGACCTCATTTAAGATGCAAGTATGAATGAAATAAACAGATTTACCCACCCTCACAGAGACCACATCAGCCTCTGGAATCTTTTTTACCTACTGTGCTCTACAGACAGCACCCCATGCTCTGACTATACTACAATTTATTTGCCCATCCCCCAGTTAACAGGCATTGGAGTTATTTCTGAATATTTCTCTATTATACACAATTGAACAGTAAAAGTATTTGTTCTTGTAAGTCAGTAAATACATGCAAGGTTTTCGGAAGCTGTTATTCTCAAAACGTGGTCCGCACAATGCTACGGGCTCCAACACTCTTTGAGGGGATCCAAGAAGAAAAAAAACTATTCTACTAATAATCCTAAAATGTGAGTTTCTTCTTTCACTGCATGGAAATTGCCCTTACAATATAAAATCAATGGTGTTTTCAAATCCGAGCATCTTAGCTGAATTAAAAGAGCGGCACCAAAGCTACCAGTCTAGGACAATGCTGAATTTTTATTGCCACACACCTGCAGCCAAAATAAAAGCTAGCCTCAAGTTCTTGAGGAAGCAGTAAAAATTCATTTATTTTATAGGGGCACCAGGGTGGATCAGTTGGTTAAGCATCTGACTCTTGGTTGCAGTTAAGATCATGAGCTCATGGTTCATGAGTTTGAGCCCCACATTGGGCTCTGTGCTGACAGTGTGGAGCCTGCTTGGGATTCACTTTCTCTCCTCTCTCTGCCCCTCCCCCACTTAGGTGTGCACGCTTGCTCTCTCTCTCAAAAATAGATAAATAAACTTTAAGAAAACTGATTAATTTTATTAGGTCTCCACCCTTGAGTACATGTTTGTTTTAAAACAACAATTATGCATAAAGCCCTTCTGCTGCATACCAGACCAGGAGGCCAGTCTATAAGAAAACCTGTGTAAAACTCAGTTATAAGAGAAAGCCAGTTTTTTTTTGTTTTGCTTTGTTTTGTTTTTCTCACAGAACGCCACATTCAACTTGAAAGACTTGAAAATTATTATTCAAACTGGATATCTAGCAGAAATTTTATTAAACATAAACAGATTACCAGTTCAAAGAAAAACTGACAGGACTCATTGCTCATAACTAAATTTCTGCTTTTCTTTGAAAACTAGAATTGTGGTGGCTCAGCCAGTTAAGTGTCTGATTCTTGATTTTGACTCAGATCATGATCTCAAGTTCCTGGGATTGAGTCCTGTGTCTGGGTCTGCACCTGCTTGGGAGTCTCTTTCACTCTTCACTCTCCATACCCCTCTCCTGCGCACATGCTCATTTGCGCGCTCTCCCTCTCTCTCTCTCTCTCAAATATAAAAAAAAGAAAAAAAAAAAGAAAATCAGAATTTTTGAAATCTTTTACCTTCCATGGTGAACTTTACAGCTTCCTAATACCCAAAGACTTTTCAGGTGAAATCAGTAGTAATGTTAATGAAAGTGATTTTTTTTTTAATTTTTTAATGTTTATTTCTGAGAGAGAGTGAGAGAAAGAGAGAGACAGAGCGTGATCAGGGAAGAGGCAGAGAGAAAAGGAGACACAGAATCCTAAGCAGGGTCCAGGCTCTGAACTGTCAGCACAGAGCTCGATGCAGGGATCAAACCCAGTAACTTGATATCATGCCCTGAGCCTAAGTCGCAAGATCATGACCTGAAACCAAGTCAGATGCCTAACCAACTGATTTACCCAGGAGCCCCTGGATATACCTTATAAACATAAACTGAATTCTAGAGCATTCTACAATTAAAATCATACAAAAATCATCAATTAAGAGGAAAGGCATAAAGTGCAAGGAGCAGCAATCATGAAGCCAGGTAACTTTCTCTCCTTGCCACCTGTGACCATACCATGCTCATAGGAGTGGACCTAGCAAGGAAAAATTTGCTGGGAGTTTGAACAATGCATGATGGCACTCAAATATCCTCCAACCATGGGGCACCTGGGTCGCTCAGTCAGTTGAGCGTCTGACTTTGGCTCAGGTCATGATCTCATGGTTTGTGGGTTTGAGCCCCGCATCAGGCTCTGTGCTAGCAGCTAGCTCAGGGCCTGGAGCCTGCTTCAGATTCTGTATCTCCCTCTCTCTCTGACCCTCCCCTGCTCATGCTTGCTCGCTCTGTCTCAGAAATAAATAAAACATTTAAAAATTTTTATTAAAAAAATCCTCTAACCAAACCCTTCAAGAATCACGTCACTAAGAGAATGAGCTCTNCGGTATTATTTTTTTAAGTTTATTTTCAAGAGAGACAGAATGTGTATGTGTGTGAGCACGTGCTCGCATCTGCATATGAGCAGGGGAGAGGGGCAGAGGGAGAAGGAGAGGGAGGGAGAGAGAGAGAACCCCAAGCAGGCTCCACAGCACAAAGCCTGACAATGCTCAGTCCCACAAACCATGAGATGATGGCCTGAGTCAAGTTGGATGCTTAACCGACTGAGCCACCCAGGCGCCCCTGGCATCAGTATTCTTTAAAGAATTCTCACTTCATCCCACAGAATGCATATCCACTGCAACTAAAGAGACCACATAACTGATGTAGGTCAAACTGAGTATAGACTAAAAATGGCTGGTCACTGCCATAGTTCTATCACACAATGCAAGCAATCTCCTAAAATATGGCAAGAAGCTTGGGTTACAAAACCTCTAAAGGCAATGACTAAATACACCCAGAAAACCTACTACGTGAGTAGATTTGTAGCTCATGAACCAACACAATTGGTGTGATCTGTGGACCACACTCACATTACAAGCCTCCGAGGCCATTATCTAAAACATTAAGCTGTTCTCTATCCTTTTAATGATGGCAAGCATTCCTCTCTTCTATTTCCTTAATTTCAGTTCAGCTTCTGCCAAGCTTCAATTAACCTAAAGAATAGTGGCTATTGTGCTCTAACGTATACATTGTCTTGCCTAGTTGATGTATTGTGTTACTCTGAAGAAATCCAATGTGGTTTTACAGAAACAAACACAAAACAAAACAAAAAGAGAAAATCATTGCTGAGGATGCCAACATCCAACACAGAGAACCATTAGGAGGAAAAAAAAATAAAAAGATGTGCATGTGAAGGAGTAATGAAGAATGACTTCTGAGAATATTCATACTCATTGCAATTCTAATAAAGAGATTAATATTTAGAACAGGGACACTCCATTATCTAACCGTCCAAATGAGCAACTGATTCCATTGTATACTAAACAGAAAAATTTTATATGATTTTTTATCAAATACTTAATTTATAAGCTTAAATATTCTTGGTTCTGGGATACATGGGTGTCTCAGTTAGTTAAGCATCAGCTTTGGCTCAGGTCATAATCTCAGTCTGTGGGTTCAAGCCCCTTGTGTGGTTCTGTGCTGGAAGCTCAGTGCCTGTAGCCTGCTTTGGATTCTGTGTCTCCCTCTCTCTGCCTCTCCCCTGATCTCCCTCTCTCCCCGTCTCTAATAAAAATTTAAATTAAAAAAAAAATTCTTGGTTCTATGAAGACATAATACAGTATTTACACATATATACTAATACATCCTGATATCTGTATTATATACATTTATATATCTTTATTTTATGGTTTTATGTTTTTCCTGAAGTTGCGATGTTCATTGGAAATTCTTCTCTGCTATATTCTCCTGCAATTTCTTTCAACCATTAAGCCTGCTCTCACTATAATATACACACATTGCGCAACCATATGTTGGAAAAAAAACAGGACTGAAGATGAAGATACACCTTGAAATTCCATATATCACCATTATTTTACATTGATTCCTGAAACATTTGCAGTCCTCATCGGTTTTCATTACTCTCTATATAAATAGATATGTAATTAGTCATTATCACTGGAAGCCTCTAATCTGATTTCTCGATTCCACACAGACGATGACTATTTCCACAAGGCTCCTCTTGTCAGTTCCTGCTAGTATAAGTGATGATGATATCATGGCTGCCACTGATGGTTTCAGTCTACTTTACATCAAGCTACAGCCCATTGCCTCCCCCCCGCCCCCAGGGGAATATACAAAATAGAGGAGCATCAGGAAAAGCAAAGTGGTTTTGGACCTTTTAAGAATTCAACAGGATAAGACAGACTTGGAACTCCTCCATAGAAAATATGTACCATGACCCAAAAACTCAGGGTAGGCTAGAGAGAGACACTAAAGGCCACCAGAAATTAAATGTTCAAATCTTCTTTATCTTTCCACTCATTGGTGATGCACCTCAGAGAGAGATGACTCTGAGTTTTGACTTAATTTTTTCTGTCAGGTCTGTAATAAAAATCATAAAATCCTTGTTCCTTCCTTTGGACATTATCCATTTTATTAGGCACTTTCATGCATGAGTTTTTATTCAGTGTTTGAGGTAAAAAAAAAAAAATCTACTATGTGTTTCATATCCTCTAAATTTTTGTGAGCACACAGAAGAACATTTAAAATAAAAGTTTATAGCAAAGTCCCAGAGATATAAAGTTGGCATATTGTGTTTCTGAGCACAAAGCTACGTTTACTTTTCTTCCCATGCCTTACACTGTCAAAGATGATGACAATTACTTCCCTGAATAAAAGAAATCTCTTTCTTTAAATGAAAATGAAAGTGGAATCTAACTTATTAATATTGAGATGTGTTACTCCAATGTACCTAAAGCAGAGTATAGCCGAGATTTTGTTTCTAGAAAGTCTCCACGTGACAAGAACCACACAGTAGGGAAGTTCTCTCCGGGTTCCCTTGGAAAGATAGAGGTAATTGTAATCTACCAGGTCTTCTTCTCTCCTACTTCTGCTATTTTCTAGCAACTTACTTTCTCTTCTGATGTAAGCAAAGAGGTCAATGAAAATTTTCAAAGAAACTCATGAAATGAAGATACAGCAGGTCAGGAATAAATGCAGACATTATGAAATGTAAACAGCCCTGGATTCAGACAAATATAATTAGATTACAGGAATTCTTTTTGGCCCCTGCATGGAGAAAATTATGCATTAAGGTATGCCTATGATGTAGCAAATTCGAAAGTTAATATACAGATTAAACTTTTCCATATTTGAAACTTTAAATGTAACTGAGCTGCACTGTAGAACCCTTCTGGCATGGACTACTGCAAACACTTTCTCAACAGGCTAGAGACATATGTACATTACCATTGTCTTATTTCTATACCAGCACACAAAACCGCTTATGTAAGTCTTGATATTTATCTAGGATGTTAAAACACTAACATGAGGCCATCATCTCGCATTTTGAAACTTGTACATCTTAAATAAATTTTGTACCTATTAACAATACCATGTTCCGGCCACAATGACAAACCCTTCCGGCCCCCAACTAACATCTCTAGGTTGTTGAAAGATGAAATCTAAGTGGTTTGAAGCACCAGAGTACGGGATAACCATTCAGAAAAGCAAAAGATTCTGTGTGTAAACCTCTTTCTGAGACTGTAGTCGTTGGAGACGAAATTGTAAATGGGGAAGGGTAGATTGCTTTGATTTAGAAAATTGTTGCCATTAAACAGTTTACAAAGAGCCTACTGTTTCTGCATCATTATCCCCAATGTGTCAAAGTCAGCATTTTCACAATATTTAAAGCACTCCCAACTTACTCATAAATATCATTTATATTCCTGCACAGCTATTCAGCATATCAGGAATATCATTTACAGTGTTCTGTGGTTACACAGTATGATTATCCGAACCAATGCATGTGAACCCAGTATAAAGTCAGAGAAGAGGCCATAATCCTCTCCAAGCATAACCATGGAGATCATGTACTTTTACTGCCAAGGCAGACCCAAGACTCAAGGCCATTATGTGCTTTGCATGTGGAGAGTAGCCCAGAAGGCCATGTTGCCTTATGCATGCAGCAGGACCTTTCTACTGGACAGTTCGACTGTGGATGAAGAACTGGGCCCCCAGACTGGCATTCTCATGTATTTTTATTTATTTGCCTTGTACTGGAAGAAGCCTTTCTTATGTCAACCTTAAAGATAAAAAAAGGATTATTTTATGAGCAAGATGAGTTTATTCGGCAATAGCTGAAGAATTATAATTAGGGACATGCAAGCTATTGTGAACCAAAGGCAAGTCCAAAGAGGCAAAGGAGAGGTCAGTTTTTATTAAGTTTTAGGAGGAAATCGAGGAAGGGTGTTTTAAATAAAATTCAGTGGTTAATGTGTTGTTGCTGAGGAAGGGAAAGATCTTCTTTATTTTTTCTTAAAAGCAGGGATGATATTCCTAGGTGAGAAATGTCCTCCCTTATCAAGATAGCCCTTTTTTTTTTTTTTTAACATTTATTTATTTTTGAGAGACACAGTGCAAGCTGACTAGGGACAGAGAGAGACACAAAATCCAAAGCAGGCTCTAGGATCTGAGCTGTCAGTACAAAGCCTGACGTGGGGCTCAAACTCACAGACTTTGAGATCATGACCTGAGCTGAAGTCAGAAGCTTGGCTGACTGGACCACCCAAGTGCCCCATCTCTTGTCAAGATAATTCTTAGCTTCTTTCCTTCTGCTGGTTATGCAGGCTACAAGGAAAGGTATGTGCAGGAGAGAGCCCTCTTCAGGGCTTCCCGATTCCATTAATTTTTTTTTTTAATGTTTGTTTATTTTTGAGAGAGAGAGAGAGAGAAAACATGAATGGGTGAGGAGCAGAGCGAGGAGACCCAGAATGTGAAGTGGGCTGCAGGCTCTGAGCTGTCAGCACAGAGCCCAATGCAGGGCTCAAACCCACTAACCATGAGATCATGACCTGAGACGAAGCCAGATGCTTAACTGAATGAGCCACCCAGGTGCCCCCGAACTCCATTTTAAATGAGGTTTCCTTTATTTTCACACTTGCTGAAGGAAAAATAGAACCTGACTCAAAACCGCCTTTCCTACATCTCTGCCTACTGGCAGCCCAACAGAACCAATTCAGGTCACTGCTTCCACGAGAAGCAGCAGCTCCAGCTGACAATGGTCACCGCCTTCTCTAAAGTCCTCTCACAATTGTCGGTAACACCAATTTTGATACACAGTCTACTATGCCCTCTGATGGATTCCTCACAACAGTCCTGTGTAAGTGAATAACATTAAGTTGAGAGAATGTTAAAAGTAGTCTTTAATTGGAATTTGCAAACACACTCATTTATGTGTGAAATGGCAATGCTACAGCATTATAAGTGTCTTCCTGTTTCTGAGGCCTTGAAAAAACAAACCACAGCCACCCCACAAATGACAAGGTACCTCTGGTGCTATGACTGGAATTGAAGCTGGTAGCAGTCACAGGGTAAAAGGTTATCCCTCAGGAAAGAAGATTTTTTATTTCTTTACTAAAAGTGTAACTCCAGGGCACCTGGGTGGCTCGGTTGGTCCAACTTTGGCTCAGGTCATGATCTCACAGTTTGTGGGTTTGAGCCCCGTGTCAGGCTCTGCTGACATCATGAAGCCTGCTTGGGATTCTCTCTCTCCCTCTCTCTCTCCTTCTGTTTCTGCCCCTTCTCCCCATCTCTCTCTCAAAATAAATTACTTTTTTAAAAAAGTAGAAGTCCTCAAGTAACCAGTGTAAAAGCTTAATGTGCTAAAAAGAAAATGCCAAACTGGGAAATATTTCCCAGATCAAGAGATAACTTCCTTTATCTATTAAGCACTCCAACATGAAACATTAAGACTAACAATACTGCCCTGAAAAAGTGAGCCACAGATAGAAAAGCAATTTGCCCAATGAAAAGAGATTTTTCTAACACACCAAAAGAAGTGTCAATATTAAGAGTGAGCAAAGAAATACAAATTTTGTAAGACACTGTTTACTGATTTATTTGCCTATCAGAGTGACAAAGATTGAGACAGAATGATGACCTCTTAGGTTTCTGAAGTCCTGGCAAAATCACTACAGTCACTTATCTACTGCTGGAAGATTAGTCAGCAACATATATCAGAATATTTGAAAACTGCAATCTCCAACCTAGCACCTCCACTCATACAAATGATCCCAAGGAAATTAGCAAGTCCATTCATAAATATGTATGTGGCACAACTTATTATTGGGGAAAATAATGGAAATACCATATACGCCCAGTATGTGACTAGGCAAATAAATTATAGTCTTTCATTGAATCTATGAAATCCAATAGAAATGATGACCATGCATACATAATTATCAAGAAGGACAGTATATAATACATCACAAGTGAAAAAAATTTGTCACAGAAAAGTAAGACATGCTCTAAATACCTGTGTAACAGATATCTGTGTCTTCAGTTGGCCACCACCCCTTCCACCCTGCTAAGGGAGACTGTGACTCTGTTTCCAGGCTACTTCCCTCCCAACCTTCTATGGAGGGACCCAGATATGCAGACATTTCCTTTCAGATTTCTGATACCATGTATATTTAGGGAGAAAATTGAAGGGAGTGGAAGATAAGTGATACCAATCTGATTCTTGGTAGATTTTTTTTTTAGTGAGTTTTAATAAAAGTTGTACTTAAAAAAAAGTGCAGAGCTACAGTAGCATTTGACAGGTGTGGACAGAACAAAAAGGGTGTGTGAGAGGTGAATTACCATGTTTCACACACTTAACCTTTAAATATTCCAAGAAACACAATTAAAGGATTTCTGTGACTTTAATTTCCTCCCCATTGATGGATCTGCCCTTTTGAACAGAACACTGCACTCAGACTAGACCCTGGGGGTCGTGGTGAGGGGTATGAGATGGTGCATGATTTGACACCCATGTTCACCTCTAGCTACTGTGTAACTGAAACATTCAAGCTTTGGCACATGAAATTTCTAGTACTTCTATAATGACTGTCCATGGCTAATGAAATGAGTATACTTCACAAAGAGTTACTAGAAACCTGGGTTGCTACACAAATGTTTCTTGGGTGCTCATTCTAGTTTCTCAGCATTAAGTTTTTCCTCCCCACACCCAAAGCACCTGTAAGACAGGGAGGTAGTGAATGTTAGTTTCTCTGGGATGTATTTCTAGGAAGCTCTGGCACATGATTAGATAATAGCAAAGCCTGTAGGTAGAGTGATCCACAGGGAGCAGGAAAAGGAAAGAAGGCAATACAGGGTATAGATCTGAACAGGTTACTCTGCCCAGATGGGGCCCAACCCTACTAGGGACCTTGGATAGATGCTGTCAGATGCTTTCAGGGCTATTTACCCACCAATTCTCTTGTACTAATTCCTCTGGCATTTCCATTTCTAACATACCTGCCCTCAGGTCCAGCACAGTCAGCCAGAGAAAGTCCACAAGAGTGCCCAGGAGTAGCCCTAATCTTTCTGGGCAGATAATGGAGTGTCAGCTACATAGTGACAATGCTATACATTATTTTGAAGGTTCCCTCCTTTCTAACACCCTTCCCAGGGTACCACACAGACTGGATAAGAAGTGTTATAAGGTAACACTAATCTTACCCAATACTTCTGGGCCCTGGATCTAACGTCCTCAGAATGCAAGCCCTTGGAGAGCAACCCAGCACAAGGACACTGTCCACTGTACTCAGCCTTTATCTGTTCTCACCCAGGATACCAAATTCTTGGCAATAAACTTACTAAACAACAATCGAAAGAAGAACACATTCAATGAGAATACAAATATATGGTGTAATTTAAAGTGTGATTCCATATTCACCAGATTAGAGACATTCAAGGCAGGAAACAAGAAAAAGGAACTCGCCAGGCTGGATGAGAATCAGTAGTTTTTGACTCCTCATCAGAAAACAATTCGTGTCTCAACACACTACAACAGAGATTCTCGTCTCCAACTGTCTCCTCTCTGAGTGACTGGCTGTGTCAGTCTCACCTAGTAGTTTATTGGAACCACAGATTTCTAGCCCTCAGCTCAGATCTACTAACCTTGCCAGAAACTGTCTAACAAGACCTCCAGGAGATTCCGAGCTGGGGAACTACTACTCAGAAGACTAGTTTCAAATTGTAGCTTGTATAAAATGTTGCTGCAGAAACTTATATAAAATGCTATGGCACCCTGAGCAGTTAGAGATGAAGTGTCATGGCACACACAGCCATTAGAGATGAAGTATCTCATTGTCTGCAGCTTACTTTGAAATAGCACAACAGTAGATATGTGAACAGCATTAGACATATGAATAGATATAAAGAAAATCTGGCAAATACTAACAATCGTGAAATCTCAGTGGAAGAGTGTATGACACACAGTCTTCCCAGAGACTGTGTTACAACAGATCTGTACTCAGGAATCTGGGTTGTTACCAAGAACCCTGGGTTTCCTTAGGATGATAGCTTATAGGACTTTAAGAAACACAGTTAAAAAAACACCGCTACCAACAACTTTCATATTTCTTGGTAAATGGTGGATTTGGCAGAACAGTCATCTACCCCCAGAATATACCAGCAGTATATATTTAACAGACGAAACATGTGGATGGTTCTATGGGATGTTTCTCTTGCCCATGCTCCCAGTAGCTGCACACAGTGGGTTACCAGCAACTTTCCTGAACGTTCCTACTTTCCTGTCCCCTATCACAGAAGATCATAGTCAACATGTTTTGAATCAGAAAAACACATGGGCAAGCAATTTTATAAACATACCACGTGGTCACTCAATAAAAGACCAAGTCAGCCCCACACAATGAATGAGTATCAGGGTACAAGAACAACTTTCCTTCTTTCTGTCTGTCCACCATACAAAATCTACTTTATTTGGGATTCTCAGATTGCAGGAAATAATCGCAATTTGCAGACATGCCTCACTGAGTTTTATTTTATTTGCAAGACCCCTGTCTGTGAGCTCCACGGAGCCCTAAGAATTCCACAGAGGGCTTTTTTTTAGACCACAAATCACACTGGGGAGAAATCACTTCAATAATTACATCAACTTTTTCAGAATGTTACAAGATTGTGAGCCAAGAGTCTTGATGATGGAGGGTGGGGAAGGGAACAAAATCTATGTTCTACAACATTGATACCATGAAGCACACCATTTAGGCCACTGAAAAATTACTGTGTTTGACATCTTATCCTATTCTCCTAAATATAAATAATTTGGGGGGGGGGGA
>NW_027527441.1:692983-709222 GCF_008692635.1 Crocuta crocuta
TTTTTCCTCTTTCTATAAAAAAAAAAAATTGGGGGGGTGGGGAGAGACACATGCTGCTCAAGCCATTTATACAACATCTTTTTCAATATGTTTGTCTCAGAAAGTTGAGTTAACTATGATTTTCTCATTTTAAAAATGTTAGCTGGTGGCGGCATGTTTTCACTATTAATTCCATGTGTACAAATTATTTGTCACATCACCGGCCACTTGTTAATAACATGTTTTGTTATTAGTTACTTCTCCCATCAAAGATGTGTCTGTTCTGCCTAATTTACATGATTATTAAAGATCCTGACTCTCTTCTGAGTACTTGTGCAAAGGTTATAAGGAGATGACAAGCCAAAATGTTTTAAAATGAGGAAGCAGTAAATCCAGTAGCTGTTAGCATATCCAAGGATCAGTTCAATCAACTTCAAATCTGTCCCCTCTAAAAACAAAAGCTTTTCCCTCACACTCCTTCCCCAATTTTGGTTTTGGCTTGTCTTTCTTACTACCTTTGTCCCTGGAAGACTAGCTGAGCAATGAGAGAGTCAAAGTTAAAACCCATGTAACATGGAACTTTACTCAAACAGAATCATTTAACTAATCCTGCCCCCCACCCTTTTTTTCTAACATTCTAGATCAAATATGGGTGACAAATAACTTCCACATGTTTAGTTTTGAGTACTTACTTATAAAAATCATTTATAGGTTATAATGGAAAGATGCTGAATTATTGCCATATAATTTATATGGTAGAAAATTCTAGGTATTTTGCTTTGTTAGTCACAGCTCTCGAAAACTGATATCTTTGTGATTTAGTTGTATTAACACAGAATATGGTAAGTGAATGATCACAAATAATAATCATAGGTCAGGGCATGTTCCCAGGTTCTGAAGTCAATCATTTTTAAACTATGGAAGATTAGATTTATAAAAACCATTCTATTCCCCTGGAAATATCTTCTACTCTCAGGAAGGTGGGTATCACAGGGATAGACTTTTGACCAAAATACTTTTTACCCACCTAACATGTGACTAGAAATGTGTGACGTCTGAGCTTCAAGGCTGGAATAAATCAACAAATGTCTATGTCCCCTATGTAAATCTCAACTCTAGGGTCGCCAAGTCAGAGTCCTATTTGTTACCCATGTTTTGCACCCTGGAATATACATATTGAGGTTTTTCTCCCAGTATAATATACTCAAATACATGGTGACACGGGAAGCAGAGAATTCTGAACCTGGGTGCCAAAGACAAGAGATAAATTTTCTGTGAATTGCAAATGGAGGATCCCAAATCATCCCACAGACCATGAAGAGATACTCACTTTCTCGAACCTCATCGGCTGCCTTATTTTTTTATCTATGTTTTTTAATGCCCACATAAACCCTCAAACATACCAAGCTAGTAACTATATTGTAAGTAAAGCAGTCAGTCACTAAATATGAACGGTTCTGGTCCACCATGGGCTACGGTGATGTATCAGTCATTCAGGAGTTTACACAGGGTACCCAACAAGGCATTCCCACGAGTACCTATCTATATTTAGGAACATAGATTCCTGCTATGGGTCAGAGAAATATTCTATACTATACGGATAAAATGATTTTGCATACCTTTGTGAGCACGGGGTGTGCAAGGGTGCTTTTGAAAATTATTTCACTAGTCCTATTCTCCTGCCTTCTTAAATGCACCCTGGAAAGGGTCATAGACCAGAAGGAAAGTAAACAGCAGGTATGAAGGCAGTGAAGAAACTGCATGTCAAAAAAAAAAAAATTGAGGAAAGAAGAAAAGTGTATCGAAGTCAGAGATGGGAACAGACTTTCCCCAGTGGCCCAAAGCCAATCCTGCAATGATCTCTCACAGAAAACTCTGAGGTCCCTGGAAACTCTGATTATGAATTATGCACCCACTGCTCTTTGGCTCAATTGATCTGGCTCTTAAATCTATCCTAGGGAATCAAACATTGTTTTTTGGCAAATCATCTCATGGCTCTCTCTCTTAGTTTACACACACACACACACACACACACACACACACACGATTAAATGAATACTGCTCAAGTTATCACTGAATTTTAGACACAAATCTCTCCTGCCACTGTTACTAGTTGTTCAACCTTTTAAAAAAATACCTTAAGAATAGCAATTTTGAAAATCTAGACAAATCTCCCTTTAGGGAGACTGGCATTGGGCAAACTGTCCGATGAGAATGGGTTCTAGTGAAGTTGCTACATTCCATAAAGGAGAATATATTACCTTTGTGTTAAATGATCACTTAATTCCCCAGAAATTAGGTTGAAAAAACACAGACATTCAAGAAGATCAATGAATGAATGCTGAAAGGTTTCATTTTGAGTTTCCTTTTAAAACACCGAACTAGCACACTGATTATGAATAGTGTACAACAATTTTAATATAATCATTAGCATTCTGCAAACATTTTACAGCAATGAGAAAGCAAAAGGCAAATTAAATTTTTACCGCATGCCAATCAATTTGGATAATGCAGAAGTGAAAAAATATCAAAAACACAGACCATTAATAATTTATAACTTTGACAGTAATAACTAAAAATATGATTACCACTTTAGAAATACTGAAATTAAACCAACAATTGACTTTCTTGACTATCTGATTTTTTTTTGCCCCATGATAAGGAAAGAAAGTACAGCTTTCCGTAATCGCATAGAATGAGGTTTATATAGTTTTTCCAACAAAGATGATCAGAAGTTGAGTTTGTTTGAGAGAAAATATTCTAGTGACTTACTGAAGGAAGCAAAATTCAATGTATGCTGTATACCACACTGGAATACTAAGAGGAACTGCCCACAGATTGGGGCATATTCTCTGAACTCAGAAGGAAAAGCTCACTGCTTTCTTGATGACTGGAAGTTGAAGTCAATGCATGTGCTCCCAGCAGACCCACTGAATAGGCTAAATGCATGAATAAAATGTCAGTAGTGACCCAAAACATTATTTCCTGATGTCAGAAAGGAAAGAAATCATTCTGCTTAAAAGCAAGATCTAAATAAGATATGGCCAAGTAAGTTTCTCATGCTTTTGAGGACACCTCAAAGAAAGTAACCAATCTTTAATTGAAGAGATATTAGCAACAACCTTGGAAATTCCTATCAAATATCGCCTCTTGCATACGCTCTGCTGGTCACATTGAGATGCGGGGGCAGGGAGGCTGAAATTTATTAGAGACACTGATGACTCCTCAAGTGCACATCTGAAAAAGATAGCATTAAGATCATTCCGCAGTTCAAGTCTATGATATATTGTATCAGAATTTATAACCACTGCAGTATTTCTAAATCATTACTCTCCTACAGTGGGGTCAGCATTTTGAATATTACTCAGGGAGAAGCAGCTATACGTATAAATAAATAAATGTGAAAAATGCAAATAGTCCTGACAAAATAGGGCAGGGTGGTTATTGGACAGCAATTCCTCAATGGCATCTGTTCATCCAGCTGCTAGTTGAAAAGACAGAGCGCAGGTGTCGATTCAGTGCGGCGTTATGGTTAATTTCATAGAAGGCAGTGCTGAAAAGAAAAGAATATCCAAACAACAGTAAAACTAAAAATAAAACAGAAGAATCACCATTTCCTTGTGTCTCTTAGGCTTGGTGTTTCAAAAACCACATCCTCAGAAGAGGGTCCTTTCTTCATGTACTATTCCACAGTTGGCAAGCAATGAAAAATTTCTAGGTAATGCTCACGTCTATGCGACTTTCAGGCAAACTTGGAGAGAGGTGGCTGCCAGGCTCTGACCCTTGGTCAATGGTGATAAAATCACAGAGCTCAGCTCTGTCTCCTGTGACACCTGGCTGGTTTTCAGCCTGCAGACCAGAAAGATAACAGCACTGAATCTGGACACCAGTGAGGACTCCTGCATAAATGCATTAATATCTACACCTCTCCTTAAGCAATCACAAAACTCTCTATGGGCATAATTAAAAAATGATTCCAACTCAATGTTTAGATTTAGGGAGTGCCAGAATGGTTAAAGAAGTATCATGTCATATAATGTGTCACACAATTATAGACTTTTGAGCTGGAGGCTAATTCTTCTAAGTGGCAGAGAGGTTAAATGACGTCCCCAAAGCAATACAGCTAATAAGGAAAGTGGATTCACACTCAATCTAGAGATCACTACTCAATTACTAGACATGAACTAAAGGAGAAGCTTCAGAATTGCATTTTCTTTATCTCAGCTCTTTTATCATTGAGTCTTCATATATAAATGGATATTTATTATTAACTCATTAAACTGAGGGCACATTCCGTGAATTTTAATATATGGATAGTCTTTCAGAAACTGAAATCGCTCATTTCAATCCATCATCTCAAAGGTTGCAGGCCTGCTAAGCATTCTGTGTATTTCATTAGCTAATAACCATGCACATACCTCCTGTAACAAGTAAATATATCCTTTAAATAAAGTATTTATCAGTCCCACCATTATGTAATGTAATGGAATAATCCTTTTCCACATGAATGAATTTTCCCAAGAGGTAAAACTAAGAAATTTGAACACTGAAACTTTCGAAAGCTTTAAAATATTTAAAGTTTAAAAAAATTACAGGTAAGATAATAAATGCTTACTAACCGTAGGCACATTGCTAAACACTTCACATGAATCATATGATTTAATCCTTCTAACAGACCTGTTCCTTACATACCAACAGATTAAATAACTAACTCAATGTCATGAGCTCTGGGTGGTACAACAGATTTAAATCCAAGTAGTCAATGTACACCTAGCATATGACCCAGCCACTTCCCTCCTAGGCATTTAACCAAGAGATGGAATGCAGGGCCACACAAAGACCTGCACATGAAGGCTCACAGCAGTTTAATTTGTAACAGCCAAACACTGGAGACAATCTAAACGTCCATCAACAGGTAAATGGATAAACACTGTCACATGTACACCCAACAGAATATTACTCAACAATAAAAAGAAACTACAACAGCATGCGTAAATCTCAGAACAATTGAGTTGAGGGGCACCTGGGTGGCTCAGTTGTTTAAGTATCTGACTTTGGCTTAGGTCATGATCTCACAGTTCATGAGCTCCAGCCCTACACTGGGCTCTGTGCTGAAAGCTCAGAGCCTGGAGCCTGCTTCAGATTCTGTGTCTCCCTCTCTCTCTGCCCCTCCCTACTCATGCTCTGTCTCTGTCTCTCGGAAAATGAATAAACATTTAAAAGTTAAAAGAAAAAAAAAACAATTGAGTTGAGTCAGAATTTTGACAAAAAAACAGAATACATATAATTCCATTTATATAAACTTTTAGAAAATGCAAACTAATCTGTAGTAACACAAAGCCCATCAGTGAATGCTTGGAAGGGGAATGCTGTTCCCTTCTGACATTCCAACTCCAATGTTTGTACCTTAGCCTTCACAGCATATAGTCTCAGGTGTGACATTTCTGCTTAGCAGAAGAAGTATATTGACTTTAATTCGGCTTTACTTGGTGCAACATCACTTATTTTCCTCTATAAGATACAAAGGGATAATTGATGCCTGTTGTTCTAATGTGCGAATCTGTTACCTCCCTGCACGTGAAACCCTTAGGGACAATATCAGGTTTGATCAATTCCATTTCTCGCTGATGCTGCCCGTCTTTCCCAGCTGTCTGTGATCTCTACAGTTCTGCTGGTCTACATGGGTCTTTTTTTTTTCCTTTAACATACTCTTTTCATCTATTTTCCTTGGTGTCTGCTATTCCAATCCCTGGGGTTGTGAAGTTACATAAAAATGACAAGCACACACTGCATATAAAATTAAGTGAAAAAACCATCAAATTGGATCTGGGCTGAAGGAGACGGTCTGGCACACCTTACCTACAGAGTAAATTGCTGCTAGAGGAATGTTATTGACGCTGATGGCTGGTTCACTTAGTGTACTTAGATCTGAACCTGAGCCCCTCCCAAAGTGCCCCAGATCTGAATATTTAGGGTAACTGGTAATTGACACGTTAAGGTATCATTTTAACACATTAAAATGTTGTAGTAACGTACTCTATGTGTTAAGCTTAACTTTGTAGTAGGAGGTTTACCCCCAATAACAATTCAAATGAATACTCATTCCTGGGTTCAGAGAGACCCAAAAGCGACACAGTTTGCAGGGGTCACATTAAGATTACAAAATAAAAAAATACAAAATTGTGTCAGGATTCATGGGACCAGCCCCATACAAGTAAGAGGTATAATGTTTCAATGTATTTAGCTGCATGGGAAATCCACCTCTGACCTCAGAACAACTTATTTTTATTCTTGTTACTTTTTTTTTTTTAAGAGATAGAGTGAGAGCACCCACATGGGGCAGGGGAAGAGAGACACAACCCTAAGCAGGCTCCCCTCTCAAGTGCAGAGGCTTGATGCGGAGCGCAAGCCCTCAACCTGGGGATACTGACCAAAGCTGAAATCAAGGGTCAGACCTCAACGAACTGAGCCACCCAGGAGCCCCAGAGCAGCCTACTTGAAAGGACAACTGGAACACATTCGTCACCCCAACTGGGCAGGAATATCAACAGCAAGCACTTGACAGAGTTCTGTGTTAACCATACTCAGAGGAGGTAAGGAGATCTGGAGCTCTGAGGGGACTCTGTGGCTTTAGTTAATGCTGGAATGAGGACCAGCAGGTCCCAATGATGCAACTGTCCACACCTCAAGCTAAACCCACTCCTCTGACACCACTCAAGTTACCAGGTCAGGCTGGACAGAGTGGGGCATTCAGCATTCACCAGCAGTGGCCCATTATCAGATTCCTTAGCCCAGAAATCAAAGGTCTAGAACATGCTTGGTCTGGAGCAGGACTGGTCTGCCCCTATATAACTACAAGTTGATTGTGTACAATTATAAAACCGTATAATATTCTTGGTAACAATGTTCTGACCGTCAGTACTCAAAATACCTAACTGCAACCACTGAAACAAAAGAGCTGTCTAAATTTAACAAGAGTTCCAAAGAAATCTTTGCATTCTGAAAAATACTTAAGGTTATTAAAAACAATAGAAGAATAACACCGGCCTGGTGGTGGCGGTGGCTCACTAGAATGTGGGAGATTTGCATTTGAGAATGTCGGGCCAGGAACTTTGAGCCTGAGCTTTTAATAAACCTCTTCTGCTATATTACAGTACAATAGTAAAAGCCTCCAAAATGGGTCCAGACTGAAAGCTAATCCTGTCTCTGATATTATTATATTTAAACACTGCCAGGTGGGCATCCTTCTAACTTCATGCCCGCCCTCATTTTAGTCTGTTTTGGCCTGAATCAGCAAGCTTGGGATCTGATCCCTCAAAAGAGGATCCTCATCGAGTTATTCTGAAGTCAGAACACACAGTAGATGGCTCAAATGCAAGGCCTCCCTATATTATAACAAAAGTTTACTCCCTTCAGGCAAGAGAGAACATAAGTACAATCAAAATAATAATAATGACTACCAAATATTGAATATGATCTACATGCAAGGAATTTTGCCTTACAGATAAGTGCACCCACCTCTCCTAAGATCTGGGCAAAGGACACACTGTTTTCCCCTTTTCAGAGGAGACGCAGAGAGGTAGAAACTCTTGGCAAACACCCTCCAGCTAGTAGTACTAGAGGAAGGATGTAAGGCGGAACCCAAACCCCATTCTTATTTTATATCAGCCAGTTCCAACCATGTTCATGTCTTTTCCATTATCCCTCTTGGTGAGAACCACAGGTTTGGGATAGAAAGAAAACATTATACAGAATTGTATGTAAGTTAGGCCTGACCTCAAAGGTTATTCCATGTTCAAAGACTGGCGAAATGGACTGGTAATATAAACTTAAGTTGCTTTCTCTCTGGTTAATAAGTACTGAGCAATCCAGACAAGAAGTGCGAATAGAGGACCTGAGGACAGGACAAGTCGCATCTACCCCACCAGGCTACAGGTCCCCTTGAAGCCCTGTGGTCATTGCTCCCGTCATGGATGGAACTGTCTACCATCCAAGAGGAGTAAAGGAGTGTGTGCAGCACATTCATGGCACTAGGGCTGGTGAGGCGATGTCCAAGCTCAGGGATCTACAAACTGCTAGAGAAGAGAACGACCACAGTCATCAATTTTGTTTGGTTTCGTTTTCTTTTTTTTTTTTTTTTTTTTATTTTTTTTTTTTTATTTTTTTTTTTTTTTTTGGGGGAGAGAGAGAGACAGCNTTTCGTTTTCTTGAATCATTTGACTTAAAGCAAGCCCAGTGGCCTCCCCAATGTACCAGACCTGTGCCTTTATATGGTTTCAATTATCTATATATAGGCTTATGAATTAACATCTATTATTTCTCTCTTTCTCTCTGGTTCTTTTTTTTTTTTTCAAGCTCTTATCTTTCTCAGTCTTGCTGCCTTTATGTTTTCTGCCTCTCAAAGAGCTCCCTTTGGATAACAATTCCTTAAAAAAATTTTCAAGACCAAGATTATCTTAATTTAACTAACAACAAACCAACCAACCCATCAGTGGCAACCTTAAGCAACCCAGAAAATACTTAAAAGAAAGGAAATGAGGCTGCCTTACCTTTTTTTGTCTCCCTAGGGCGAAATGCTTTACAGTGTGACAGTGCACTTCACTTACACAATCATTTTTAAACTCACTTACCACTTTATCCACATTTTGTATAATGCAGTGAAAGAATACACTTGAAAGCCAAAGCATCCATGCATTTAGGAGGCCTGTCATGGTTCATATCGAGTTCAATTTTGTAAGTTTTTTTATTACAGCCCACAGCTATGCCACTATATGGTAATCAAAGTCAGCCTCGTTCATATCATCTTATGTATATTTCAGATTTCCAAACTCAGGGTTAGAAGCCTAAATGTATTTTGTTTTTCAAACATTCTGAAAAATGATAGAGGCCCTGCAAAAACGTATCTCGATTGGATCTAAATGGAATTATACCAGTACGGCCGAAGTGAGGACCAACTGGAATAAAGCAATAGCTATTTGCCCAATAACTGGTGTATCAGCTGGCAGTTCTGAATGATTTTTCTAGTCCCCACTTCTGATTTTATTCGTCAGAGTTAAAAGATCTCAGCGCTCATTTAACCCCTTCTACCACATCTTACAGCTGATTCAAAAAATGGAGTCCAGAGAGGTGATGTGAATTTCTGGGGTCTCAGAGCAAATAGTGGCACAGATGATATAACTCAAACCTTAATCTTCTAATTAGAAGCCTCAGTTTGTTTCAACAGAATACAGTCTCACTCTTGTCAACTCAAGAAGCCCTTCTGATCAACCATTATGTGACAAAGATGGTGTTAGTCAACTATAAGCTAATATCAACTAGTGCCAAGGACCGGGGTTGTAGAGTCAGAAGAATTAAGAGTTTGAATCTGACTTGCCTACTTACTATCTCTGTGACTTTTGGCAAATAACTTAGCAGCTGTGAAACCCCAGACAAGTTACTAAATTTCCAAAGGTTATTCCATAGTTGTTCTCTCCTTTAATTGCTAACAATTAAATGAGATAATGCAGCCGAAGTATTCAGAACAGTGCTTGGAATTTATTAAGGGTGTGTTAAATGTTAGCTATTATTATAACACGGTGAATAAAGCAATGCCCATGCCTGCTCAAGGGCCATCAATACAGTCTAGAGACCAGCAGAGAAACGGTAAATAATGTAACGGAATGAATTCAAAACAATCCTGGAGGCAAATGCAAAGGGCAAAGGTGCAATTGGTTCTGTTTAGGGTGAGGCATTCTCAGACACACTGGGCTGAGCCCTAGTTACAGTCTTCTTTATTCTTATTACTGTTACTTTTGGGNTGCTTATCTATTCTCCAGTCTCATTAGAACTCCAATCTAATTTATTGCTTTTGGGATTGACATCTAATCTTTCTTTTCCAGATATGTCACCTGAATAAAAACGAGGAAATTGGGAATATTCTCTACTTAAACTGCTTTCATATGCTGAAAGATGCTTATCTTTTTCTTTTTTTTTTGATCAGCAATACGTAATTGTCTTAGCCACAGAAAAAGGGTATTGACACTGGGGACTACCACATGGAGGCGGCGGGGAGGGGGGACGGACTTTAGAAGTGGACAGTTCCAAGATCAAATTTTGGCTCTGATTTCCAGCAAGTAATTTAACCTGAGTGCAATTTCCTAGACAAGGAGACAAATCCTATCTATTTTATAGGTGCCAGTGATGAGTAGTAGGTATAATACACATTGGAGATTAAGTGGACCAAAAACAGAAAAAACTAAAAGGCTATATTCCACAAAAATTTTTTTTAATGTGGAGAAAAAGATGACTTCATAAGTAAAAGAACTCTGGCAACTCAATCACTCATCAGAATCTCAGAGCATAAGATTGAGATCATGAACTCAGGCAGGAGTGTGTTTTAAAATCGGGATATGGGGCAGAGAGTTGCAAAAATAAAACAAAACAAAACAAAAAACAGAGAAAGACAAATACTGTAATGAGTATGTGTTTGGGGAAGAAACAAAAATAGAATACTTTCAAAATGCATCATGAAAGAACCAGTTCATATCGGTAATACCCCCAACGATATCCCTGTGGTCTCAAAGAATAAACGCAGCTCCTGATGCAGACTGACTGCCCTGGAAGAAGAGTTTACACACTGGGGCCAATCTGACTTTATTAAGTTTATATGTGATGTCTCAGCTGGTATATCAAAATTTTCTCTGAAATTCGAGTCCTAGCTGCCTTGGAGACTGGCATCAGAAGGCCTAATATGTTATATCAGGAGGCCTAATACCAACTGAAGTTTACAAGAAGAGTGATCTATAGACATATTTTTAAGTGTAATTTGGATCATTATTATAGCGTGAAGAAAGAGTTTGAGCTTCTGCTGTGACTGGAGCTACTACTTCACAAAAAGAAAATGATCCTAGGTCCCTGCCAGGAAATGGAATGTCAAAAGTCTTGCTTGAAGCCAATGTCTAGATGACAATGAAAACGAACAAACAAACAAACAACAAAAACCAGCAAGGCAAATGATGATTTAATTTTACTTCCCTGGGGAGGACAAAAGTGCTCACAGTCTAAAGAGCACAGCTGTCATCACCTCTGTCATCAAAAGGTATTTAAACCAATGTTATGAGTTAGTTTGCAAAGGGGTTATCAGGGTATCTGGGTGGCTCAGCCATTTAAGCACCCAACTTTTGATTTCGGCTCAGGTCATGATCTTGTGGTTCATGAGTTTGAACCCCCCAAGTCTGGCTCTGTTGGGGAGCCTGCTTAAGATTCCCCTCCCTCTCTCTCTGCCCTTTCCCTGTACTCTCTCTCAAAATACATGAACTTTTAAAATAATTTAATTCAAAGGAATGATCAACTCACCATTAATAGAGCATTAGGCACACACAAAAAATGTAAATTGTTTTAAAAACGATTTTCGTGTTATCTTTTCTTTAGGGTTCCAAATTTTTCTACAAATATATGCACATACATTATATAAGGGCAACTGAAATTTGGGGTCACCCACCACTCTGGCATTGAAATAGTAGAAATATCCATGGAGATCTTTCCTTACCATAATTTTCCAGTCACACAAACCAAAAATTAACAAATGTATCCAACTGTCGTCTATCAAAGGCTGTCTTATCCTAATCTTTTGTGAGTTATTTCTCTAAGTAGTGTGTCTAACAGCTGTCCTCAAACATCCAAATCTCTGGGTTCAGCTTCTGATAAATGACTCTTGCAACATTGTACGTGTGAAATCAACTGACCATCTGGGAGCTCAGAACTTTAACTCCAACTGTCACCTTCAATCGGTCACTGCAGATCACCAGGCAGTCACAGTTTTAAAACCACAGACTGTACCAAGCTCACAAGAGCAGTTGTAGTCAATTAAGCAGTTTAGGAACCAACTTTCCGGGTTCCCCCTACAACAGATAAGTGTCTTGCTCAAAGGAGACATTTGCACACTTAACGTAGAAGACAAGAGTTCTGGAAAGAAGCCCCGTCAATCCTCCCCTGAGCCACAGAACTCTGGAGGGAGGAAGACGGTCTTCCTGCCAAATACGGACTACGTGGCATTTTCTGTAAGTTGGGAATTCTCTCTTAGATCATGGGATGTTGGGATGAACAGACACCAGTTGTACATAGGTCACTGACTGCAGGTGGGTCAGAAGACATGCCGCATGGGACACATACCTGCAGAAAATGCATTCCAGAGCAAAGAGCATTGCTATAATCATTTGAAAAGGCCATTTAGACCGTGTAAAAATTAACTGATACAATTTACATAGTTTCAAGTAAGTGAGCTGTGTGCTCATCACTGAAATATCCTTTGGGAAACACGATTTAGAAAGTATCATTACAGCTATAGGTTTCAGAACTCAGTGGGCATCTAATTTTAACGGGCAATTCTCTTCCTGTTCATCTTTCTGCCAAGACACTTGGGTAATGCTCGCCTCATACAAATATGCACCTACACACCCCCACCAAGCCACATAAATATCCCCCTCCACAAGTCAATCTGGTTGGGGGCAATGTCCATTACAACTCCACAGCAGCTGAACCTGAAAACAAAACAATGCCACCCCTGGATATCAAACACATTTATATAGCTGCGACCATCCAGGCTGGTGTCATGTCTGTCACTGGAATTGCTGACTCTGCAGAATCGCACCTCCAAATCAATGCTGCCCAGGTGCCAATGGCTTGGTTCTTATTTCTCCTCCACACTAAAACCCTGTTCTTTGGGCTTCTGTGGATCTTGTGCTCCTTAACCACCATGTGGGCCTTCCCTGCCTGGACTTTCCAAAGTTTATTCTGGTTTCTCACAGTTTTCTTTGACCTATCCTTTGTCTCCCTGCCTTCAGTTTCCCTCCATCATTTCCAGTGTGCTACCAGACTCAGACACTCTGTGGTAAGGTCCCCTCCCAAAGGAATGGGGAACAAAAACAAAAACAAAACAAACAAAAACTCAAGGCAACCTGGCTATATGTGACAAAAGCGTAGGTGACATCCCTCACGACCTTGTAACATGAGACCACTTAAGCAGACTGCATGTGTGTGTGTTACCAGATATTGGAGCGCAAGAAGTAGAAATTGTAGAGACAACAACTCCAGATGGCATTAGAGGCACAGTTCTTCTGGCACAAACCCAACTGACCTGTGCCGGCACAAATATGGTTGCTTCCTGAAAAGAAAATCCCCATGTCTTGACTCTCTGTGTGAGAATCCTGCTACAACTCAATCTGGGTTGTCTTCTCTTTTTAATTAAAAAAAATTTTTTTTTCTAAGAAAGACAGAGCCTATGCAGAGGAGGGGAAAGAGAGAGGGAGAGAGAGAAAGAATTCCAAACAGGCTCCACAGTGTCAGCACAGAGCCCAATACGGGGCTCAAATTCATGAACTGTGAGATCATGACCTGAGCCAAAGTCAGACAAGTAACCAACTGAGCCACCCAGATGAACCCTAGCCTCTCAATTGGGCTTTAAAGATCTGTTTTTAAAGTTAGCTGCTTACCCACTGACCCCAAAGCCCAAAATTCTTTATTCATTGATAAAGACTGCTTTGTCATTTCCCTACTGGATTCTACTGGCCTGTCTTCGCCTGGAATCCAAAAGTCCCTTCATCTGTTGGCCTTTATGGGTTTCAGGTTTTTCTGGCAGAGAATAGCCCATTTCACTTGGAACCCTGGGGCTTTCCGAGGTTGGCTTCTACTTTGAGAGACAGGACTATCTCAAGTTCAGTGATGCCAATAAATGAGGTGATGAGTGGGATCAATCAACACAGCTCCTGGCACACGACAATGATTTGCCCCTGCCCTTTTCTCATGGCAGAGGAAGCAAAAAAAGGCCAAGAATAATCCTTGCAAAAAATGGAGACTGCTTTACAAACACTGTCCTGGGGCAGGGATGGGATGCCTTCTGCAGAACAGAGAACTAATTAGCATTCATCTTCAGTAACAGGCAAGCTGCTAATTTGATAGAAAAACCCAAGTAAATTTGCAGCTTCCCTTCATCATATAATATGCATTTTCATTTAGCGACATGGCCATCTCATGCTGAATATTAGTTTTGAAATTTTAATTGACTATGTGTCTTTTACCCAGTACCCACAAACACCAAGTTTAATCATTAGGATGGAATATAAATGGAATTAACAAATGGCTAAAGTCACCTATGAGAAGGGCACATGAAATGTTGTTCAATAAAACAAGCAATGATATAAAATAAAACCTAATATTTGCACAGCAGTTTGGAATTTATGGAACACTCTTTTATATCTATGCTACCCTTTTTAAGTACTTTAAAACAGCAGGAAAATGAAAGATGGAAATGACGTAATCAACAACTGAAGCTACATATGAAATTGAGGAAAAGACTTTTATTATTCCTCTTTTTGGCTCCCAGTGTCTTATACTGTACTTGGTACATAGTAAGTGCTCAATAAACACCCAATTAACCAATAGAGGATGGAATGACTCAACCATTATTCTTATGTGTGCCCACAAACAGGACACACACCTGTGCTTACTCTCAGGAGCAGTGAACAGGGGACTTTTCCTAACAAAACTGGACATCTTGCCAACCCAACCCATGAGCTGGATGAAGACAGTGATTTTGCCATCAATCACCTGGGTGCAAGTGGTTAAATGTCTACTGAATTTGTCAAAATGAGGGGAGCCTGGGTGGCTCAGTCAATTAAGCGTCCGACTTTGGCTCAGGTCATGATCTCCAAGCTTGTGGGTTCTAGCCCTGTATCAAGCTCTGTGCTGACAGCTTGAAGCCTGGAGCCTGCTTAAGATTCTGTGTCTCCCTGTCTCTCTTCCCCTCTCCCACTCACACTCTGTCTCTCTAAAAAACAAACAGAAAGACAGACAGACAGAAAGAAAGAAAACAAAAGAAAACAAACCACAGGCTCAAAAGGCAGTCACTTATGCTAAGCCATGATACTTAACCTAACTGCAGTTTCAGCCTCCCCCAGAAATGGAGTTTTAACCAGTCAGTCAGGAATTTTCTAATCTGCAATGAAGTAATCTGTCACAATGACTTTCTCTAGCCCCTAAAGGATGGTGACCTAATCTGTATGATAACCCCCCTGCTCATTCCACCTAAGGAAAAGTTTCCTCGCCTGAAACGATCCTTTCTTCTCTCTGCTAATAACATCCTTATTACCTTCCACCTTGGACAGCTCCTAGGAGTTCCTTTCTCCTTGCTGGACAGGATGCTGCCAAATTCAGGACTCCTTTAAAGAATCCAATTAGATCTTCAAGTTCACTGGTTAAATTTTACTTTTTGACAAATTTAAAAGGATAGATTCTGGAGACCAACTACTTATACACAGATTCAGCTCCACCTGGGAAAAGTAACAAGCTTTCTGTGCTTCAATTTACTCACTGTGAATATGGGAATAATAATTGTACCTGCCCCCTATGGACGTTCCAAGAAAACTAGATGACTGTATGGAAAAATGCTTGGGACTCCGCTCCACACACTACCAGACATCCTGTTGTGTCTGGAGTTAGCGGTAGCAATATTTCCAGAACCCAACACAGTGTTTGTCACAAAGAGCTGCTAAAGTTACATTTGCTGAATAATTGGATGATCCCTCCAGACTTGATTCTACTTAGAAAAACTGTTTCTTTTTATATATAGTGTATATAGTCCAGAATGACTCAAAATTAATAAAGGACTAGAAGGTGGGCAGATGAGAAATTTTGCAGCTCAATACAGATGGTACGCTGGCTGGATTGCCTTATAGGCCAAGTGACCCAGAGGAAAGGCCATGTCAAANAAAGATGGTGTTAGTCAACTATAAGCTAATATCAACTAGTGCCAAGGACCGGGGTTGTAGAGTCAGAAGAATTAAGAGTTTGAATCTGACTTGCCTACTTACTATCTCTGTGACTTTTGGCAAATAACTTAGCAGCTGTGAAACCCCAGACAAGTTACTAAATTTCCAAAGGTTATTCCATAGTTGTTCTCTCCTTTAATTGCTAACAATTAAATGAGATAATGCAGCCGAAGTATTCAGAACAGTGCTTGGAATTTATTAAGGGTGTGTTAAATGTTAGCTATTATTATAACACGGTGAATAAAGCAATGCCCATGCCTGCTCAAGGGCCATCAATACAGTCTAGAGACCAGCAGAGAAACGGTAAATAATGTAACGGAATGAATTCAAAACAATCCTGGAGGCAAATGCAAAGGGCAAAGGTGCAATTGGTTCTGTTTAGGGTGAGGCATTCTCAGACACACTGGGCTGAGCCCTAGTTACAGTCTTCTTTATTCTTATTACTGTTACTTTTGGG
>NW_027527441.1:709388-790312 GCF_008692635.1 Crocuta crocuta
CAACCTTATAGCAAATCTGACTATAGCTTTATGTATGTAAAGGAGTCAGGGAGGAGGAAACATCATAACACAACTGAAATAATAAACGAGACTTTAGCTGTTCCTAACAAAAGTTAATAGCAGTATTTCTGGTGCTTATCTATTCTCCAGTCTCATTAGAACTCCAATCTAATTTATTGCTTTTGGGATTGACATCTAATCTTTCTTTTCCAGATATGTCACCTGAATAAAAACGAGGAAATTGGGAATATTCTCTACTTAAACTGCTTTCATATGCTGAAAGATGCTTATCTTTTTCTTTTTTTTTTGATCAGCAATACGTAATTGTCTTAGCCACAGAAAAAGGGTATTGACACTGGGGACTACCACATGGAGGCGGCGGGGAGGGGGGACGGACTTTAGAAGTGGACAGTTCCAAGATCAAATTTTGGCTCTGATTTCCAGCAAGTAATTTAACCTGAGTGCAATTTCCTAGACAAGGAGACAAATCCTATCTATTTTATAGGTGCCAGTGATGAGTAGTAGGTATAATACACATTGGAGATTAAGTGGACCAAAAACAGAAAAAACTAAAAGGCTATATTCCACAAAAATTTTTTTTAATGTGGAGAAAAAGATGACTTCATAAGTAAAAGAACTCTGGCAACTCAATCACTCATCAGAATCTCAGAGCATAAGATTGAGATCATGAACTCAGGCAGGAGTGTGTTTTAAAATCGGGATATGGGGCAGAGAGTTGCAAAAATAAAACAAAACAAAACAAAAAACAGAGAAAGACAAATACTGTAATGAGTATGTGTTTGGGGAAGAAACAAAAATAGAATACTTTCAAAATGCATCATGAAAGAACCAGTTCATATCGGTAATACCCCCAACGATATCCCTGTGGTCTCAAAGAATAAACGCAGCTCCTGATGCAGACTGACTGCCCTGGAAGAAGAGTTTACACACTGGGGCCAATCTGACTTTATTAAGTTTATATGTGATGTCTCAGCTGGTATATCAAAATTTTCTCTGAAATTCGAGTCCTAGCTGCCTTGGAGACTGGCATCAGAAGGCCTAATATGTTATATCAGGAGGCCTAATACCAACTGAAGTTTACAAGAAGAGTGATCTATAGACATATTTTTAAGTGTAATTTGGATCATTATTATAGCGTGAAGAAAGAGTTTGAGCTTCTGCTGTGACTGGAGCTACTACTTCACAAAAAGAAAATGATCCTAGGTCCCTGCCAGGAAATGGAATGTCAAAAGTCTTGCTTGAAGCCAATGTCTAGATGACAATGAAAACGAACAAACAAACAAACAACAAAAACCAGCAAGGCAAATGATGATTTAATTTTACTTCCCTGGGGAGGACAAAAGTGCTCACAGTCTAAAGAGCACAGCTGTCATCACCTCTGTCATCAAAAGGTATTTAAACCAATGTTATGAGTTAGTTTGCAAAGGGGTTATCAGGGTATCTGGGTGGCTCAGCCATTTAAGCACCCAACTTTTGATTTCGGCTCAGGTCATGATCTTGTGGTTCATGAGTTTGAACCCCCCAAGTCTGGCTCTGTTGGGGAGCCTGCTTAAGATTCCCCTCCCTCTCTCTCTGCCCTTTCCCTGTACTCTCTCTCAAAATACATGAACTTTTAAAATAATTTAATTCAAAGGAATGATCAACTCACCATTAATAGAGCATTAGGCACACACAAAAAATGTAAATTGTTTTAAAAACGATTTTCGTGTTATCTTTTCTTTAGGGTTCCAAATTTTTCTACAAATATATGCACATACATTATATAAGGGCAACTGAAATTTGGGGTCACCCACCACTCTGGCATTGAAATAGTAGAAATATCCATGGAGATCTTTCCTTACCATAATTTTCCAGTCACACAAACCAAAAATTAACAAATGTATCCAACTGTCGTCTATCAAAGGCTGTCTTATCCTAATCTTTTGTGAGTTATTTCTCTAAGTAGTGTGTCTAACAGCTGTCCTCAAACATCCAAATCTCTGGGTTCAGCTTCTGATAAATGACTCTTGCAACATTGTACGTGTGAAATCAACTGACCATCTGGGAGCTCAGAACTTTAACTCCAACTGTCACCTTCAATCGGTCACTGCAGATCACCAGGCAGTCACAGTTTTAAAACCACAGACTGTACCAAGCTCACAAGAGCAGTTGTAGTCAATTAAGCAGTTTAGGAACCAACTTTCCGGGTTCCCCCTACAACAGATAAGTGTCTTGCTCAAAGGAGACATTTGCACACTTAACGTAGAAGACAAGAGTTCTGGAAAGAAGCCCCGTCAATCCTCCCCTGAGCCACAGAACTCTGGAGGGAGGAAGACGGTCTTCCTGCCAAATACGGACTACGTGGCATTTTCTGTAAGTTGGGAATTCTCTCTTAGATCATGGGATGTTGGGATGAACAGACACCAGTTGTACATAGGTCACTGACTGCAGGTGGGTCAGAAGACATGCCGCATGGGACACATACCTGCAGAAAATGCATTCCAGAGCAAAGAGCATTGCTATAATCATTTGAAAAGGCCATTTAGACCGTGTAAAAATTAACTGATACAATTTACATAGTTTCAAGTAAGTGAGCTGTGTGCTCATCACTGAAATATCCTTTGGGAAACACGATTTAGAAAGTATCATTACAGCTATAGGTTTCAGAACTCAGTGGGCATCTAATTTTAACGGGCAATTCTCTTCCTGTTCATCTTTCTGCCAAGACACTTGGGTAATGCTCGCCTCATACAAATATGCACCTACACACCCCCACCAAGCCACATAAATATCCCCCTCCACAAGTCAATCTGGTTGGGGGCAATGTCCATTACAACTCCACAGCAGCTGAACCTGAAAACAAAACAATGCCACCCCTGGATATCAAACACATTTATATAGCTGCGACCATCCAGGCTGGTGTCATGTCTGTCACTGGAATTGCTGACTCTGCAGAATCGCACCTCCAAATCAATGCTGCCCAGGTGCCAATGGCTTGGTTCTTATTTCTCCTCCACACTAAAACCCTGTTCTTTGGGCTTCTGTGGATCTTGTGCTCCTTAACCACCATGTGGGCCTTCCCTGCCTGGACTTTCCAAAGTTTATTCTGGTTTCTCACAGTTTTCTTTGACCTATCCTTTGTCTCCCTGCCTTCAGTTTCCCTCCATCATTTCCAGTGTGCTACCAGACTCAGACACTCTGTGGTAAGGTCCCCTCCCAAAGGAATGGGGAACAAAAACAAAAACAAAACAAACAAAAACTCAAGGCAACCTGGCTATATGTGACAAAAGCGTAGGTGACATCCCTCACGACCTTGTAACATGAGACCACTTAAGCAGACTGCATGTGTGTGTGTTACCAGATATTGGAGCGCAAGAAGTAGAAATTGTAGAGACAACAACTCCAGATGGCATTAGAGGCACAGTTCTTCTGGCACAAACCCAACTGACCTGTGCCGGCACAAATATGGTTGCTTCCTGAAAAGAAAATCCCCATGTCTTGACTCTCTGTGTGAGAATCCTGCTACAACTCAATCTGGGTTGTCTTCTCTTTTTAATTAAAAAAAATTTTTTTTTCTAAGAAAGACAGAGCCTATGCAGAGGAGGGGAAAGAGAGAGGGAGAGAGAGAAAGAATTCCAAACAGGCTCCACAGTGTCAGCACAGAGCCCAATACGGGGCTCAAATTCATGAACTGTGAGATCATGACCTGAGCCAAAGTCAGACAAGTAACCAACTGAGCCACCCAGATGAACCCTAGCCTCTCAATTGGGCTTTAAAGATCTGTTTTTAAAGTTAGCTGCTTACCCACTGACCCCAAAGCCCAAAATTCTTTATTCATTGATAAAGACTGCTTTGTCATTTCCCTACTGGATTCTACTGGCCTGTCTTCGCCTGGAATCCAAAAGTCCCTTCATCTGTTGGCCTTTATGGGTTTCAGGTTTTTCTGGCAGAGAATAGCCCATTTCACTTGGAACCCTGGGGCTTTCCGAGGTTGGCTTCTACTTTGAGAGACAGGACTATCTCAAGTTCAGTGATGCCAATAAATGAGGTGATGAGTGGGATCAATCAACACAGCTCCTGGCACACGACAATGATTTGCCCCTGCCCTTTTCTCATGGCAGAGGAAGCAAAAAAAGGCCAAGAATAATCCTTGCAAAAAATGGAGACTGCTTTACAAACACTGTCCTGGGGCAGGGATGGGATGCCTTCTGCAGAACAGAGAACTAATTAGCATTCATCTTCAGTAACAGGCAAGCTGCTAATTTGATAGAAAAACCCAAGTAAATTTGCAGCTTCCCTTCATCATATAATATGCATTTTCATTTAGCGACATGGCCATCTCATGCTGAATATTAGTTTTGAAATTTTAATTGACTATGTGTCTTTTACCCAGTACCCACAAACACCAAGTTTAATCATTAGGATGGAATATAAATGGAATTAACAAATGGCTAAAGTCACCTATGAGAAGGGCACATGAAATGTTGTTCAATAAAACAAGCAATGATATAAAATAAAACCTAATATTTGCACAGCAGTTTGGAATTTATGGAACACTCTTTTATATCTATGCTACCCTTTTTAAGTACTTTAAAACAGCAGGAAAATGAAAGATGGAAATGACGTAATCAACAACTGAAGCTACATATGAAATTGAGGAAAAGACTTTTATTATTCCTCTTTTTGGCTCCCAGTGTCTTATACTGTACTTGGTACATAGTAAGTGCTCAATAAACACCCAATTAACCAATAGAGGATGGAATGACTCAACCATTATTCTTATGTGTGCCCACAAACAGGACACACACCTGTGCTTACTCTCAGGAGCAGTGAACAGGGGACTTTTCCTAACAAAACTGGACATCTTGCCAACCCAACCCATGAGCTGGATGAAGACAGTGATTTTGCCATCAATCACCTGGGTGCAAGTGGTTAAATGTCTACTGAATTTGTCAAAATGAGGGGAGCCTGGGTGGCTCAGTCAATTAAGCGTCCGACTTTGGCTCAGGTCATGATCTCCAAGCTTGTGGGTTCTAGCCCTGTATCAAGCTCTGTGCTGACAGCTTGAAGCCTGGAGCCTGCTTAAGATTCTGTGTCTCCCTGTCTCTCTTCCCCTCTCCCACTCACACTCTGTCTCTCTAAAAAACAAACAGAAAGACAGACAGACAGAAAGAAAGAAAACAAAAGAAAACAAACCACAGGCTCAAAAGGCAGTCACTTATGCTAAGCCATGATACTTAACCTAACTGCAGTTTCAGCCTCCCCCAGAAATGGAGTTTTAACCAGTCAGTCAGGAATTTTCTAATCTGCAATGAAGTAATCTGTCACAATGACTTTCTCTAGCCCCTAAAGGATGGTGACCTAATCTGTATGATAACCCCCCTGCTCATTCCACCTAAGGAAAAGTTTCCTCGCCTGAAACGATCCTTTCTTCTCTCTGCTAATAACATCCTTATTACCTTCCACCTTGGACAGCTCCTAGGAGTTCCTTTCTCCTTGCTGGACAGGATGCTGCCAAATTCAGGACTCCTTTAAAGAATCCAATTAGATCTTCAAGTTCACTGGTTAAATTTTACTTTTTGACAAATTTAAAAGGATAGATTCTGGAGACCAACTACTTATACACAGATTCAGCTCCACCTGGGAAAAGTAACAAGCTTTCTGTGCTTCAATTTACTCACTGTGAATATGGGAATAATAATTGTACCTGCCCCCTATGGACGTTCCAAGAAAACTAGATGACTGTATGGAAAAATGCTTGGGACTCCGCTCCACACACTACCAGACATCCTGTTGTGTCTGGAGTTAGCGGTAGCAATATTTCCAGAACCCAACACAGTGTTTGTCACAAAGAGCTGCTAAAGTTACATTTGCTGAATAATTGGATGATCCCTCCAGACTTGATTCTACTTAGAAAAACTGTTTCTTTTTATATATAGTGTATATAGTCCAGAATGACTCAAAATTAATAAAGGACTAGAAGGTGGGCAGATGAGAAATTTTGCAGCTCAATACAGATGGTACGCTGGCTGGATTGCCTTATAGGCCAAGTGACCCAGAGGAAAGGCCATGTCAAATAAACAGAACAAAAATATAAAGATACCAATATAGGTAGACTGTTCCCAGTCTGCTGAGGCAAAGATTAGTAACTGGTTAGTTCCTCAAGATGGTTCCAGGTCTCAAAGGATCTGAGGACAGGCTTTTTTCTAAGGTTTAATTCATGTGTAAAAGGAAAGAAGGAAGAAAAGACAGGAAAATGTCAAGTTGCCTTTTTTCTAATGTCAGAAATGGAAATGATGTAATGAATTAATATCTACTTTTTCTGATGGATCACATTAGCTCAGCTTTCAGATTAAATATTGTGCAATTCTGCTCTGATAAATGTGAAGGTCGTATGTGCACCACTGTTAAACTGGATTGCCAAAGAAGAAAAGTCTGGGCTCAAAGGAAAAAGCCGAAAGATACATCAACCAGAAATACGGTTTGCTTAATGGAAGGACCTGCTGCTGTAACTAGATATTATGTGGCAAAAAAAAGAAAAAAGTACTGTATGATTTGGCTCTTTAAACCTGTCAATCCGACCTCTTCAGAGAGTAGTAAACTCATCAAATCATTATAATGATTTAGAAAGATCATTTAAGAAATCATAGTACTGAGCCAAAACCTTGCACCATGATTACAAAAAATTAGAAGCATTAAGTTACCTATAAATAGGAAATCAACATATTAACCTTTACTTTATTTAAAGAGGCAGACACAACATGCATCGCAAATGAGGGACATTCGCATACTACTTATTCTATATTCACATCATGATTAAGTCCTCCTGAGGAGGCAGGGTCAGGGAGGGGATTAACACACAATGTTTCATTTAGTCCCCTGGGGGAATCCAAAACTGTATCACTGTGTGAACGCTATGGATTGACACAGGGAATATGTGACCACAAGGAAAGAGATGTATGCAGAGCAGATGCTAATCCCAAGAAACTAAGAAGGTGAGTATGTACAATGAAGATTTACACATGTTTTGCCTTAGTCAATTTATGAGGTACTCTAGCAAAAGAAACACGATTTTCTAATTTAAAGGAATTGAGATGGGGTGGGGGAGAGGGAGGAAGGAAGGAAGGATGGAAGGGAGGGAGAGATGATGGAAGGGCTGAAGGGAGGGGACCCTTTTCAATTCTTTATGTAAAGAAACATTAAGAATTGAAATTCAGTCTGAGAAATGAGCAGGTAACAAATACTAGTATGTGCCATTTTAAGAAGGAAGGGAGGAAGATAAACAACTTAACCAAGTACGCAAATAACGCCTTCACTGTGGCTAATTCTTAATGCCAGAATCTGCTCACATGATATTATGTCCTAGGTTCATAGAAGTTATTAAAAATATTTTTTCCACCTACAACCAATGATTGACCATGTGGATGATGATAAAAGTGAGTATCTACTATGTTGAAAGCACCACCAGGCTCAACATTTCACATGCATTCCTCTTCAGAAACCTGTGATGCAGGTACTGTGGGGTTTTGTTTCCTGCCTACAAGACATAAAAATATTCACTTAGCAATTCAAAAGACTTTCTTAAAATTTATACCACCATGTTTGTTAATCTGTTTAAAGGATGGTGAAATGAGAGGTGATCACAGCATAGAAAGCCAGCAGCCTCCTAGCAGCTTATAGGCAGCACCTGCAATATTAAACACCAGTTACCCAGGGACCCCAACTTCAAGAGACTCTGGTCTTTGATCTGCTAATGTGGTTGCCTGGTCCTACTATCTGCGTATTATTGAACCTGCTACAAAGTTACTGCACTCATGAGGACAGAAGGTCCAACATGAGCCTACAGAAAGACTGTATAATAGCTTTGGGCTGTCTCATAACAGAAGTTGTGTGTTGAACAGAATCTGGTGTAAGACCTACAACCATCATAGCCCACTGCCCAAAAGTCAGTCATGGTGCAAGAACACAGTTCCCACTTCTCTTTGATCTCCAGATGATACAAATATTTCCCAGAAGAACATGAGAATCATGAAGGCGTATCTTTGGTCGCTTTACAATGTTTCAATCACACCACCACCCACCCTATGGCCAAAATATAGTCTTGTTCGTTCTTTTCTGGATTCTTCACTGTGTAAGCTGAAATCAATTTATCTCAGACTGGTGGCTCCCTAAGCTAACCACCGCTTCAAAGGAGAAAAAGGCAGGAACTCATGGAAAGTAAGTTGACAGTGGAGTGGTCGTAACCAAAATACATATTTCCGAGAGATAAAACCTATTATATAGCATAGGGAAATAGACAATCTTATTAAGGAATACAGATGAATCTGACCTTTATCCAAGTGCACACTGTCTCAAGGATTCAGACAGCCTTACACACAGCCCTTAAAGATTCTAGGGCTGCTGCTTACCCGACAACAAAAACAAACTGTGGTCTGTTACCGACAAATAGAAGAGCAAATTAAAAATGTATTCTAAACACTGTAGCAAGCCAACACTGTTGAGGCCAGTGGGGGGCAGAGGGAGATATGTTTCACGTTTCCATAAATGAGATGTTAAGTCAGCCTGAAGGGTATGTTTTAATAGGAAGTTATAATGTGGTTGTACACTTCATACAAAGGAAAAAAAAATCCAGACTTTATCACCACACTTGTGTAGCTGAGCTCGAAGATGCCTTGTCACCTAAGTACTAAACACGGACAACATATGGTTATGAATACTACCATGGGGGATCATAGAATTCTTTCTTTTTCTAAAGACTTGAAAGGAAAATAGAGGACTCTGGTTCAGGGAAATGTTGATGAGGTCTTTCTCTAAGATGCTATGTACTTAGGCAGATTAGCTGTTATAGTAAACTCCTAAGTGAGTATTAAGTTTTGTGCATTATAAGGATACACTCTCAGGTACCTCTGGAATTGATAAGTTAATAGCTATTCCAGAAACTCACATATTTGCAGTTGCAGCTTAGGCCTCCAAAGGCCTGCAGTCAAAATTTATATCCTTACCGTGAAAATTAGGAAAGGGAAACCTTACTAACATAGAGTTGGGAGGACAGAAGGGGGAGCAGTGCCCCTCAACATCAATTATAGGGAGAACTGTCAATTACAGACCCCAACAGAAGAATTCTCAACAGGGGAAAAAAAAAAAACCAGCTACAGGACTTAACCGGAAAAGATGCACATTGTGTCTCCCACATGGAATCCACTACCCATGCAACTTGGCCAATAAGAAACCATTATCACCCTCTAGTCTCGCTTTTCTCCAAAGGACTTTCATTCCAAACAAGCCCTCCCAACTTCCTCCTTCTTCTCCATCAAGTAACATTCCTCTCCTTTGGGTGTTGGACTTGCCTATGGTTTTGCTATACCTTGATTATTCTTAACTGTAAATCTGCTATTCCTAAAGAAACCCATTTTGCTGGTAAAAATAACTATTTTTAAGGTCAGCATGACTTGGTGTCAGAGAAGCAGGATCCAGAGAAGATGGTCAACAATTCCAAGGCTGGTAAGTAAACAGGCTCCAGTATCCATAAAGCCCACTGAGTGAGTGCTTTGCTTTCTTGCTGACCCTGGAATTTCCAGGTAAGTTTCTCCAAGATCCCAAGCTCATCCTCTTTGTGCTTTGAATACTCCAAGCTTCACTTGGACTACATTTTAAGGCTTTCCAGGAGTACTCATTGGCCTTTGGTCAAACTTGTTTCTAGAACTAGACTATTCCTACACGAACTATGCCGGCCTTTCATCCAATTACTTTGGAAGGAGGCTTTTCCTGTGTCCAACTATGCAGTTTAGGAATTTTTCTCTTTGCCCCAGAGGAAAAATCTCTAAAAAATGAGACCCTGTCATCAACACACTTTGAGGGTACACATCCCACCTGGGATCCTGGACAGTTTTTATGTTTAAAACCTGTGGTCCCTCCTCATGCACATTTCTAACTAAATGGGCCAATTTAACTAAACATCATTTAGAATTTCAATAGCCATTATGGGGAACTTTCAATCTCTCCGACTGAAATCGCCAATTTTGTTTTTCTCAAAATTAAATTAGAAAGTCACAGCTCAAAAATAAATGAATGAATAAATATTTCTTTAAGAAAACTGAACGAGATGCCTATTTTAATTGGTATTTTGAAACTTCCAAATGTTATTACAAATCTAAAACTGGCTCTCTGAGAAATACAATTACTGAACTGAGGCAAATATTCAAAGAAAAAGTCAAAAAGGCTCCTCTCTTCCCTATCCCATTTCCTTGGTTTCCAAACACACCACGGCCACCTGCTGCTACCACATTCCTCCTTCATTTCAGCAGGTCTCCACCTCCTCTACACCCTCAGTTTACCCATTCCAATTCTCTCCATGAATTCAAGTCTTCTATATACAGATAGCTAACAACACATGAAAAGATGCTACATGGTAATTATAAATTAAAAAAAATAAATAAAAATGAAACCTCCTTAAGATACAAGTAAATCCCAAATTTCTTTTGTTCCCAGGACTAAAGCTGAATGGTGAACCATACTTAGAGTTTCCCAAAGTGACTGAGGACCCCCACAGGTCTTCAGAAAAATTTAGCGTATTCAAGCTTACCAACCTTGCCAGATCAGTCTCTCAGATTTAGACTAGTCCACATGCTGTTGGTGAGGGCCAGGCCAAACAATGGATGAAGCTAGCCCAATGGGAACATACTCAAAGGGGTTTAGAGAAACGATACCCATCTTTGGCAAGATGCTAGAACACTTATTGGAAATCTCCACTGAGCAACCATACTAGCTCTTCCTAAGCCTACTGATTGGAACAAAGTTCAGGCTTATATACCAATGCCTGATGAATCTGTTCATTACTATCACAATCACTTCTCTTTGTTTTTAATATTTATTCATTTTTCAGAGAGAGAGAGAGACAGAGTGTGAGCAGGGGAAGGGCAGAGAGAGAGGGAGACACAGAATCCCAAGAAGGCTCCAGGCTCTGAGCTGTCAGCACAGAGTCCAACATGGGGCTGATACTCATGGACTGCTAGACCCTGACATGAGCCGAAGTTGGATGCTTAACTGCCTGAGCCACCCAGGTGCCCCACAATCACTTCTAAATTGTCTTTAAGGAAAATTCTGGTCTTCCTTTAGATATTCAATCCACTTGGGTAGACTTTACCCCTCTAAGTTTATGACTGGGCTGAACCAAGATTTTTCTCTTCTAATTAAAGGGGCCAGGATAGAATGAGAAACTATGGTCCACTTCAGACTTAATTCATTTGGCAAATCAGGTTGCCCACACCCTAGACAAGTCCAAGAAAGACCTCTAAAACTCCTAATTTTCAACTTTGGCAAAAGAAGCCAAAAACCTCCTAGTCCCTGTTATTATTGCAAAGGGCCAGGACATTTACAGATGGTTACAGCATCTCTAAGCACCTCACATCATTAAGCACCTGAGTACCTTCAGCTCCCTACTCAGCCTTTCCAGTGTCCTTCTAATTCCCAATGATGAGGCTCGGAGAACTATAAGGGCTCTCCCAATCCTCCCTCATAATCAGCTCAGAAAAATCACTCTCCATATTGAGGATGAATTTCACTCTGTCCTTGTTAACACCTGAACTACTCTCTTGATGCTCAACCTCCTTGCCATAGAGCAATCCCTACCTTAGGTAACAACACAGCTAAAATAGTGGGCGTCTCTGATAAACTATTGCAACAGGTTCCTGTCTCAGAACCTATTCCCTTTGGGTTAGGCTTTTTGAGAGATACCCACTCTTTTTTCTTTTGTTCCTCTGCCCTTATTCACTTATTGGGCTAAGACTTCTTAGAAAAATATGCCAGAATTAGCGTTCTCCCAAAAGGGGGAAATAATTCTAGAATTGGAGAGTGGTATGCAGAATAGCCATCCAGGGCACTGAAATAACTCCTTAGCATCTTTTATTTGCTCTGTCTCATGGCACTGATTGTTTGTCCCTATGGGATTAGCTACCATCCTCTTTAGAGGTGAAATCTTCAACTGATATTGGCAGAACTCAGTGTGCCTCCCATCAAGATTCAAATAGATTTCTTAAAAGCTCTCTACAGAATTAATCAATACTCCATAAATAAAGAAGTCCTTCAAAGCATCAAGCCTACAATAGAAGATTACAAGGCTTGGGGCCTCATTATCCCCCAACTAGTCCCTACAAAACCCCTATTTTACTTATAAGAAAACCCAATGGCAGATGATAGAGGTTTTCCCAAGACCTTTGAGCAATAAACATTATGATCCCTCAGCATCCTCTTGTCCCTAATGTCCATACCTTAATGAGATCCATTCCCAATGAAGGCACATTTTTTTACTCTGATGCATGCATTGCATTAAAAAAAAATTTTCAGTTGATAAGGACAGCCAATATCTTTTTCCTTTCACTTGGGAAGAACAGCAATACACCTGCACAGTAATGGCCCAGGTCATACAGAGAGTCCTTCTCACTTTTCACAAACCTTAAAAGCTTATTTGAGTGATAGAACGCTTTCTGCAAGCTCTATTTTGTTATAGTGGTAGATGATTTGCTTCTCTGCAAAGCAAGACCTTTTCTAACCTCTTCACAGCAAGCCAGCATTCACCTATTAAAACTTTGGTCTTAAAAGGACATGAAGTCAGGGCACCTTGGTGGCTCAGTCAGTTCAGCATCGGACTCTTAATCCCAGCTTCAATCACGATCTCACAGTGCATGAGATCAATCCCAGAGGTAGGCTCTGCTTGGATAGAGAAGAGTTTGCTAGGGACTCTCTCTCCCTCCCTCTCTCTCCTGCTCTCAAAATAAATTAGTAAACCTTTAAAAAAGAAAAAGGACACAAAGTCTCCAAACAAAAATTTCAGTTCATTCAATCCTAGGTTTGAGACTTAGGACACTTGATCTCAGAACTAGGTTTGAGACTTAGGACACTTGATCTCAGAACTAGGTTTGAGACTTAGGACACTTGATCTCAGAGCAAGGATCACATTTGAATCTAGATAGGCTTCATGACACTCTTAACTTCCCAATGCCTAAACCTATGCGTCAAGTACAATTTCTTGGACTGGTTGGTTCCTGTTGAAATTAGATTCCAAACTCTCTCTTATGGCTCAACCTCAATTTGTTCTCTTAAAAAAAAGAAAAGAAAAAAAAAAAAAAACCTGACCCTAATATTTGGAAAGATCAAAAAGACACAGCTTTGGGAATCTTAAAGGAAACCCTAATAAAGGCCCCTGATCTTGGACATCCTAATTATCAACTTTCCTCTTTTATTTTTATTATTCTTTTTTAATGTTTTATTTTATTTATTTTGAGAGGCAGGGAGGGGCAAAAAGAAAGAGAAAGACACAGAGAGAGAGGGAGGGAAAGAATCCCAAGCAGACTCCGTGCTCTCAGTGCAGAGCCTGATGTGGGCTTCAACTCACAAACTGTGAAATCATGACCTGAGCCAAAATAAAGAGTCAGACACTTACCTGACTGAGCCACCCAACTGCCCCCTCTTTTTTCTTTGTATGTGAGAGTGAAGGAAATGGCCTGGGAGTACTTACCGAAAAACACAGGGACCTTCATGGCCCCATCGGGTAATGTAGCCAGCCAACAACTAGACCTTGTGTCACAGGAATATTCCTGTTGCCTCAGAGCTATGCCTGCCACTGCCCTTTTAGTTAAGGCCACCGGAGAAATAATCATGGGATCCCCTTTACCCAGCCATGTACATTAACCAAGAATAAAACCACAAACGTTTATACCAATGTCGTTAGGCCTTTGGAGTAGCTCATGACTTTAAAATGTTATGGAAACCAGACTTTCCTTACCTCCAGGGGGATACCATTAGAAAAGGTTTCTATGTCCAAAATATATTAGATGTCATACTTTTGCCAGCTGACCTGGCAATTATTAAGGTTCTTGGGCATTCCAGACTCAAACCCCTATAGACCAAAGTAATCTACCTCACCGATATTTCTGCCAAAAAATGCTGCTCTCAAGGAAACCAACAGCCCAACTTCTGCCATGATCCAAAAAGATGCTCTTTCAAATGATAATTTGGAAAAACTGACCAGAGATGCCCAACAATTGACCCTAGAAAAAAAGAAAGGTGATATAGAAAACCTAAGAATTGCTTGTTCAATAAAAAGAGAGAACTCTGATTTGGCCCAAATAAAAATTCAGCCCTACCAAAAATTCTAAAATTCTCACCACTAACGCTTGTACATGCATTAAACCACAGGTCTACGGACAAAATGATAGCGTTCGTAAACCAAAATTGGGAGGGAAATAATAGTAAGGCCACCAGAAGTGTCTACCTTACTTGCCCCTGTCCAAAGCATACCCAGAGAAATGTATGCACACAAATGGAGTTCATACTGCTTCCCCTATATCTCATGGATATAAATACATTTTAGACGTGGCTTGTATTTTCTCATTGGAGTGAAGTTTCCTCTTGCAGACAGGCCACACTGCTTCTTCATTGGCTAAAATTCTGTTAGAAAAGATTATCCCTACCTGGGAAACCCCTCTCAAATTTCATAGTGATTGAGGAACCCATTTTTCTCATCAAGTGCTTCAACAAATCCTTATAACACGTCCAGATGGCACACTATCTCCCATCCTCAGGGTTAGGAATGCAACATGGCACGATTAAGACTCATTTGGCAAAATATGTAGAGACCCTTCAACTGCCATGGCTGGAAGCCATTGCTGTCAGTCCTAAATCTCAGATCCACCCCTTCTCGAATTTATAAACTCTTACCCTGTAAGACCGTCACAAGATGTCCAAGAGACTTGATCCCTTTCTCCTCTGACCCACAGTGGATAAGAAGAGATACACTTCAATACCGTAAATGTACAACAGCTTCTATTAAAAAAATTACCATGCTTTGGTAGAACAATCTTTTCACAGTGCATTCCCAGAGATGAAGATCTCTAGAATCACACTTTGCAACCTGAAGATGTCACCTATTGGAAAAGACACCTCTGGAAACTTTTTTTTTTAATCTTTATTTTTGAGAGACAGAGACGCAGAATGTGAGCAGGGGAGATAACAGAGAAAGATGGAGACACAGAATCCAAGGCAGGCTCCAGGCTCTGAGCTGTCAGCACAGAGCCCAACACAGGGCTCGAACTCGCAAATTGTGAGTTCATGACCTAAGCCAAAGTTGGACGCTCAATTGACTGAGCCACCCTGGTGCCCCCGGAAAGACTCTCTTCAATCTCACTGGAAGACTCTTATCAGGCACTGCTAACCAGACCTTGTGCCACCAAACTCCAGGAAGTAAACTCTTGAATTCATGCGACACATTTAAAGAAAGCACCAAACCCTGACTGTACCTCACCATCTGGGGACCTGAAAGTAACAATTTCCTGGAATTGAAGCAGATGATGTGTGATAAGATAACCTTCACAGGATGTCTGGACCAGCCTGTGTTCCCGTTTCTTACTGTCGCTTCTTTTCTCTCTTTTGTAGAAAGACAGTGTCTTTGTTCCCATTTCCCAAAACTTTGGGAAAAGGGGAAACCCTCTTCTTTTGATTATGGCCTTTAAGAAACAGCCTCATCATGATCACGTGACAAATTAATCTTTTTCCTTGCTTTTTCTGAAGGGTTAGAAGGTTCTAGATTCACTAAAGTCTCCTTTTCATCTAAACTACTAACAGACTTTGGATTTTTTTAAATTTAAATTCATGGTTTCTAAATTTATCATTTTACAGTGTCTTATTTTTTTAAATATTTTTATTTATTTCTAGAAGAGAGAGAGAGAGAGAGACAGCGTGAGCTGGGGAGAGTCAGAGAGAGAGGGAGACACAGACTCTGAAATAGGCTCCAGGCTCTGAGCTGGCAGTCAGCACAGAGCCCGACACAGGGCTCGAACCCACGAACCGCGAGATCATGACCTAAGCGAAAGTCGGACGTTTAACCGACTAAGCCCCCCCAGGCGCCCCTTACAGTGTCTTATTGATATGTGTCCAGTTCCAAACAGCTCTTTTGCAATTCATTTTTTAAATTTTTAAAATTTATTTTTTATTTGTTTTTATTTTTTAAATGCTTTTTCCTTGAGACAAAGCGAATGAATAAGCACACACACAAGTGGAAGGGGGCCAGAGAGAGAGAGGGGGAGACAGAGAATCCTAAGCAGACGCTGCACTGTCAGCAAAGAACCCAAAGTGGGGCTAGAACTCATAAACTATGAGAGCCGAAATCAAGAGTCGAACACTTAACTGACTGAGCGCCCCCAGGCACACCAGTAAAACATGTTTTAAAACATCTTTGGGGTTTTGCTGTTAGGCAAAATGCTCATCAACTACTGCTTCATGTTTATATCTGTACCATATCTTCTCAGAGGCACTCGGTTAATTCTTTCAGTGTATTCTTGCAGCCTTCACTATTCTGCTTTCACAGACACTAAGCATGATTTCCTGAAGGCATCCATGACTCTGATTTGCCTCAGTAAAAAGAACTTTTCCTCCCATAAGTCACAGTAAGGCCAAACAAGTACCTACAGATCTAGGGTCCTGGTTTAGGACTATCATATAGTTTGGATCATGTCACTTTTGATTCTGTATTTGCTGCCTATCAAACCATTGTAAAAACAATGTACCCCAATCATGAGATGATCTCCAGGACTTATAACTTGATAAATACAGAGTATACATGGGAAGTGCCTGAGAGTCCTCCCTGTTACTCAAATGTGACCTCAGTTGGTTTCCAATCCATACAATTTTCCTCCAACATGGGACAGGACACCCCAGAAAGGTCCTTCCTGGCACTGAAGGCCAAAAGACCACAGAGTTAAGAAAACCTAATTCTTGATCGGAGATAAAGCTTTTGATCAAAAGTGGGAAAGGTAAAAGTTAATGAAGGGAAACCTCACTAAAATGGAGCCAAGAGGCCAGAAGGGGGAGAGACACTGGATGTCAGTTACAGGAAGCTGTCAATTACAGACCCCAGCAGAAGTCTCAATAGGAAAAAATCACCAATTACAGGACCCAACAGGAAAACAAGCATATTGCATCCCCTATAAGGAACTGACTACCCCTCAGCCAATGAGGAACTCAGCCAATGAGACACTGTCATCATTCTGAACTCTTTCTTTTCTCCCACAGTCTTTCATTCAAAAGTACTCCTCCAAACTCCTCCTTTTTCTCCATAAAATAATGTTTCTCTCTCTTTTGTCGGGCTTGCCTATGGTCTTACCACAGCTCACATGTCCCAAATTGCCAATTCTCTGCTATTCCATGATAAACCCATTTTACTGGTAAAATATCAGTTTTATTTTTGACATTAATATAAATGAGAATGTGCTACACTGGAGGCACTGCCTGATGGGGGTTCAGGTTGCTCTGACTGCGCTAAGGATAATAAAGCCCTACCCAAGTGTGAAGTTACTTTTTCCATCTTTAAATATCTAATCTATAGTTCTCAGATGGAAAAATCTAGAATTACTAAACACCTACGTGGTAGCCATATGAATAAAACCTTTAATGTACAGAACTGCTTTAAATCTTAAAACAACCCTAAAAGGCAGGTATCGTTAAGATTTTATGTATGATAAAATAGGACCAGATGCAGAGATAACCAGGTCACACAATTTTTAAGCAGTGAGGCTGGTTCAAACCCTGTGTCTGCTTTCCTAGTTTATCCTTTCTGAATCTGTCTTAGGGATTCATGTATTTATCACGTGCTTACTTTTTATACCACTTACAAGAAACAATCTGTCAATTTCATTACTATTCACAGGTAAGGGAGAATTCATGCTTACAGAGCTTTGTTGAGCCCGAGGAAGGTAACTGCTCTTTACGTATTAACCCAGATATACCTGGCAAAATATTTCAACATTTATGTAGAATCTGGACTCCAACATAGGCAGACCTAGAGGCAGAACATGGAAATGACAATGAGGTGATGTGGTATTGCCAAAGAATTGGGAAGTAAAAAGAACTAGGTTGCCTTCTGAAAGTTAAATAGTAAAAGGAGATTAGAGATCTGTAAAGTCCCCTTTCAGAGAGATCTCTGATACCTAACAAGACTTGAAAAAGAATGAATATAGGAGCTCCTGGGTGGCTCAGTTAAGCATCTGGCTTCAGCCCAGATCATGGTCTCACAGTTCACTAGTTCGAGCGCCACATCGGGCTCTGTGCTGACAGCTCAGAGCCTGGAGCCTGCTTCAGACTCTGTGTCTCCCTCTCTCTCTCTGCCCCTTCCTTGATTGTTCTCTTTCTCTCTCTCTCTGCCTGTCTCTGTCTCTTTCAAAAATAAATAAAGACATAAAACTTTTTTAAAGTATTAATATATGTGGTGGTTGGAGCGGGGAAGTATATCAACCAGAAAGGATGACAGTTAGAACTTGAGTAAATGAGAACATGGTCACTAAAATAAGCTTTAGCCATGCTGAACCGCATACAGACTGGAATGCATGTCCCCAAACCAAGCTATCCTGTCCGTGAGCACAGACATAAGAGGCAATATCAGCTTGGACCTGTGAAGTAAATGACAATTATCAACACCTACTCTCAGCCTGACTGAGTTTTCCAAATAATCTGGTTTCCTAGGTCGGTGTTAGTGGGAAAATGCACATAATAGGTCCAAAAGAATGTCTACTTTGACTGATGGTTACACCTTTCATTGTAACATGACGACCATAAAGGACACTCTGCTTTCCACCCGTGCCTTTGAAGTATTGTTAATGCGATTTAGCATCCTTAGAGTACATCCTGATACACTGTCATCATTTAATTTTTGGATGGATAAGTAAAATATTATACCTTTAACCATGACAAACTTACCCAGATACTATTATAATGCCTTTGTAGCCAGTGAGGTCAGCTAACCAAAACAACCCGAAGTACCTTGTTTTAAATATCTTCATTTAACTATTCAAGAAGAGATGTTCCCTATCAGCGAAAGGACAGAGTTCTTTCTTTTAGCGGTAATGGACACATACTATTTTGAACATGGTATTTGGGAATAAATTAATCCCAACTATTATGGGCCACTGAAATAGCAAATGATAATGGACAATGCATTGGACAAGAACTAGAAAGTTGGGTTATTTTCCTAACCAGGCTGCTAATTAGCTACAGAGCCTTGGAAATGTTATTTAAGTGTTCAGAGCCTCAATAATTTTATCTATAAATGGAGATATTGAAAATGCGCTGTCCAAGGTCGCTTCCAAAGCTCTAAGTTTTAAGATGAAATGTTAGCTGATCCTCTACAAGTCAGAGCATTTATTTTATGCCAAAATGACTTCATTTTCTTTCAAATATCAGCTCTTTGGCTGTTACAGCTGCTCTCAGTGATTAAATGAATGTCCTCTGGTGGCTCCTAATATTGCCAACCCATCTGACACTATATTTCCTGAAAATGCAACATAATATAGGCAGTGAAAGAAACTAATCTCCATAGTCTCTGCATTATCTCTGACCTTACTTACTCATCACACCAAAATGCAGGCTAGATAAAAATTTAACCTAAATAATTATACTCTTGACTAAATCTGTAATCATTTTCATTCAGGCTCACATGATCCATCCCAGAAATCAAGAGACTATGAATCACTTATGAAATAGGATAACAAAACCCCTCTTTCATTCTTGAGTAGTTGGGGCAATGTACCTGATTTTTCTAAGACAGTAAGTCAGTCTTCTGTAAAAATGTATGTTCACACCTTGTGAGTTAGCTTGGCAGATGGACAATCACAAAGGAGTTTTGTGTTCACTGAATAAGGACCATCTATATGTTTCACTTCTAGACAGAATGGGGACTGGCAACTTTACAAAGCCAATTAGCAAATGCATTCATTAAAGTCCTTTTCACACCTCTATTGTCAACTCCGATCACTTACTTATATCAACTAAAATCTTCTGCCTGGATTAGTCATTATTGACTAACAAATGATAAAATAAGTGTACTTCTCTAAATGTGTTACAAACCCACGATTCCAGTTTTCCCAAGCTGTTAACATCCAATCAATAGTGTCACATATATATAAATATGATTATTTTTAACATGGTATTCCCTTAATTTAACAGAAACTATATAGCTACCACTATATACCAACTACTACTACCTTAGGTCAGTCTTCATCAGCATCCTTGTAGACTAATGTACCAAGGAGTCAGCTGGTCAATTTTCAATACTGCCTTCATACAATGCACTCTCCATCATGCAGCTCAATTGATCTTTCCAAGCTATAAAGTGACTGAGTCAGACTTCTGATCATTCTTCCTTCAGGGAAAAAAGCCCAACTTCTCACAACCGCATACACTGTTCTTCAGTCTTGTAGCCATCCCACCTCTTCCCTCAAGACCTCGCAGACTACAGTGGGTAAGAATCAAGACACAGACTACACTGCTGCAAAATCCTAGACCTGCGCTCCTGATACTCATGTGACCTTCACCAAGTTAAATGTTCCCTGTACCTCGGAGGTCACTGGAGTTGACAAAAAAAAATGTCTACCTCAAGGTGAGTTTTTAAATTGTTGGAGATTACAAAACTGTATATTGTTTTCACTCTTTTCAAGATGTGGAATCACATTTCTCACTTCCTTTGATCTCGGCTGACCCTGTGACTTGCTTTGGACGTGAGCAGAGGCTTTAAGGCACTTGAACATTCAGTCCGGTCTCCTTGCTGATCCTGGAACCTTTTGATTGTAACGTGAAGAGGTCTGGCTTGCCCACTGAATGACCAAAGACACAGGGTCAAGTCTCTTCCACCACTGCAGCCAACACCAAAGCAACTGCTACACATGTGAGTGAGATCATTCTAGACTATCTAGACTAGATGAACAACCAACTGAGAGGAGAGATAAATGAGCAAGTCCAGCCATGATGATCCAAATCTGGCCCGTATCAGCAGAAATACCCTGTAGAATATGAAACCTATGCATAACAGTAAGTGTTCAAAGTCACTAAGCTGTGGGTTTATCTATTATTCAGCAAAAGCTAGTGGATACGATACTCATTACTATATTATACTCATGAGTTAATACAGTAAAACACTTCTGCAAGTACCAGGCATATATGAATATAAGCTATTAAAACTCAGTGGTCTCTACAACCCATTCTATTGTTACTTGGACACAATCCTGGAATACACATGTGCTCACAGTTCTGGCTCTTTCTATAGTTTATCAACCTAGAACACCAATGCCCCTACCCTAAATTCACAAACTCCTAAGCCTCTGAGTTTAACTGTATCCTCTATTGAGGATCATTTGCAGACACCATTATGTGGTGTTAAATGTCCTTTTGAATTTCCAAATGCTACGCTTACCCCTCTCTGGCATTTCAATCCTGTACTGTTATTACCTGTAGACTTGTCCCCCATACTATTGCATAAGCTCCTAGAAAGTAGGGACTCTGTCACTACTGGATGTTAGTTACTGTTTTAATTGGGACTTCTCCCAAGTACCTAAGTCAACCAACGAGTGTTGACTCTCGGAAAGAAAAATATTAGCATTTAAAGGTTCAAACTGTTTTCAAATAAATTTCTATTAAGCCTAGACCACTTTAGTATTGTGAATTTTTTAAGTAAATTAATGGGGCACCTGGGTGGCTCAGTCGGTTGAGCATCGACTTTGGCACATGTCAGGATCTCACAGTTCAGTTGGTGGCTTTGAGTCCTGCATCGGGCTCTGCACTAACAGCTCAGAGCCTGGAGCTGGCTTTGATTATCTTTCTCCCTCTCTCTCTCTCTTCCATTCTCCTGCTTGCACACACATACTCTCTCCCTCTCTCTCAAAAATAAATAAGTAAGCATTTAAAAAATAAACTCATGTCCAATAGGATCATTGAGTGCCAGCTGGCAAAACTTATATAAACAAATAAACATAAAAATAATGACTTTACATGTTTCCATTAAACATTACCTCATTTGTATCAACCACTGTTCTTACATTTTTATTATAACTTACATTTGTCATCAACATCAGCTACTTTTCCAAATGTGTATCACTCGCATGATGCGCAGGTTTTCCAAGTCTTCACAGAAGCCAGAGATAAAACTACTGAGTGAAAATTGGCAAAATAACTGTAGTTTTTAGAGCCAAGACACCTTCCCTGATAATAACAGTCATGCTTATGGTATTCTATCTACAAAAATAGTACTTCTACTTAATCGCGCTTATGGGTTTTTTATTTTGATCAAAATATGTAATGAAAGAATCCATATACCTTGCAGAAATCCCAATAAGGCATCCCTTATTCTGACAATCTAATAACTCTTTCCAAAAATGAGATTAGGCTACTTTGAAATGACTTGCTTTTAATTAACACATTATGATGGTCAGTGACCACCACAGTTTTCTGTGAGCTCTCACAAGCCATCTGTTTAGTAATTTTGACTAGAATTTTTCAAAGGAGAAACTGTAACAATCTATTATTTTCAGAATCCAAATGTTCCATCAGTTTAGAAAATTAGAACATTTCCATTCTCCTGATACCTTTCTCGCGCTCAACGAAGCATGAGAAAATTGAATAGTACTTAACTTCAACACATCAATTCATATTAACAAAAGTTATAATAATAATAGCTAAATTTACTGAGTTCTTACTATGTGTCAGGCATTCCTCTAAGATATAAAGATACATAAACTCATTCAATCTTCAAAACAATCCTATAGGGTTGTACTACTATTGTGTCTATGGAACTGATGAAGAAAGTGCATTGTAAAAAGGTTGTAAACTGCCAAAATCACATAGCTCTTAAGGGGCAGAGCCAGTATTTGGAGCCGGGTAGCCCCATCCTGCATTCATCCTCTTAATTACAATGGGGACAGCAAGAAGAGACAACTCAAGCCTCTGATGACTGGTGTGATCACTCAGGCCTCCCACCTGCATTACCTCATTTGGAAGCCAGGTCAGTGGAAGACCTTCAAAAGAGTCTGCCCATTGCTGGCTTGAAGGACTGTTGGATTTTCTTTCTGCAATAATCACAAAACTTCCCTGTAGAATAGGCTAATTATAGTAATTCTCTATCACTTGGGACATGGCTGTATTTCATTTCATGGAAGAGAAAATTTGATGAGCAGTCTACAATATGCTCAAATGTTTTGTGTGCCACAGTTCAGCATCAGCACAGTCAAATGCAGCATCAAAGAAACAAAGCACCAGGATATTAAAGAGCATTATTGCACTCAATGACAAAGAAAAGATTTCCATGAACTGTATCCCTCTAGATAAGTATCTGAATGGATGCATCATATAGGCAATTTACATGGGCTTGCACTTCTTGTGCTTTAAGAATAGTGCAGTCTATACTAATGACATATCATGGGTGAACTCTGATAAAATAAATGTGGACTGATATCTATTCCAGTGGTGACTGTTATATTCCCTTCATTCCATTGACTGTTATATTCCCTTCATTCCGTTGAATGTGAATTGATTGTTCCTTTCAGAGGACCTGTTGAATTATTTTAATATGGTTACCCAGCTGTTAGACCTGTTTTGCCATCTGATACAAAATTGTCAAGTGAGTGCGTATTGACACAGTTAGGTACTCTGCTAGTCCAGGAGGAGGCTGGCAAGAGACCACTAATTTGACCATTTCTGTTAGGAGGCCAAAGAGTAAATAAATGTTAGACCACAGTGACAGCTTAGTGAGAGTTTATGTTCGGGAATACAGCCCTAAGTTAAAACACTAACTGCTAACGCAGGGGAAAATTCCACACCAATTCAACACTTCCTCTGATTCCAGTGAGTCTGCGCTATAATCTGACAACCATCTTAAGACAACTGATGTCACTACAGTCTGTAAGTATTCAGAGATGCTAATCGTTTGTTAGGAAGGCTATTGAACATGTCAAAATTGATTTTAAAATATTACCCACTATGACAAACCCATCCCTATTCCCTTCAAAAGATCCTTGTATCCCATTTCCACATCTAATAATTCTCAGTCACACGGTCAGGCCTGGACAACCCTGGGCTCTTCCCAAACTTGAAATGTCATGTGAACACACAGGAAGACACTTATTGATACACAGGGCATTAAACTTTAAAGTCACCAACGAGAAGGGATGCTTTTTTATCTTGGCAGAGAATATATTCTGGACATATATTTGAATGTTCAACTTGCCTACAGTAGTAATTTCTGACATTTTCAAATGGTAGTGAATGCTACAGGCGGTAAAAGCACAATTACATATTTGACAATTATGTCATCCTGGTTAAACATTTTGGATATTACTATAAGCTGTGTCGGATCTTGCCACAAGAGTTGCTTCCAGAAGCAGTTGATGACAGCAAGCATCACAGTGATTTATGGAGCCTGTGACAGCATTCAATTAAATTGTTCTTAAGTGATTTTCATTAATTGAAAAACAATGTTAGTTTGGGAAACATGACGTTACCTCTGAGGATGAAATACTGATTGGAGTACAGTGTGAGCATAAAAGCCCAGAATTTTAAAAGAATGGGGGGCAGGGAAAGAGAGTTGTGGGCTCCTCCCCCCCCATCACTCTAGGAAACAGATGGAAATGTATTACACCAGTGTGGAGTTAGGGGTGTTGATACAAGGGTTGCAGATCAGACAGATTACAATACGTCCCACTAATATTTTTTTAATGTTTATTTATTTTTATTTTTTTTTAATGTTTTATTTATTTCTAGGAGAGAGAGAGAGAGACAGCGTGAGCAGGGGAGGGTCAGAGAGAGAGGAGTCACAGACTCTGAAACAGGCTCCAGGCTCTGAGCTGGCAGTCAGCACAGAGCACGACACGGGGCTTGAACCCACGAAACGCGAGATCATGACCTAAGCGAAAGTTGGACGCTTAATCGATTAAGCCACCCAGGCGCCCCTAATGTTTATTTATTTTTGAGAGGGCCGGGGAAGAGCACAAATTGGGGAGGGGCAGAGAAAGAGGGAGACAGAATTTGAAGCTCTGGCAACAGAGCCTGATATGGGGCTGAAACTCATGAACCATGAGATCATGACCTGAGCCAAAGGCAGACGCTCAACCAACTGAGGCTCACTCCAGAGCCCTAAAACACATCCCACTAATTCTTGAGGACCTTACTGAAGGTTCTCTTCTTTGTACTTAAAAAAAAAAAAAATAAGGCTTTGTTCTATTTTCTTTGCCTCCAGCACCTCTCCCAACTCCTTCTTCCATCAACTCCTCCAACCACTTGCCTTGAATATAGCTGCTGACGATGTAACAATGGATCTTAAATCCTGTATGATGTTAATCATTTTCATATTATTAAACCCCAGCTGGAGAACCATGCCTAGCATGTACATATTTGCTGAGAAAAACCAATCATCTCCTCTCTAGCACAGAGCATTTGCTGTAGACGAGCACATTATATGCATTCCCCCATTCAGTCCACACGACAGCCTCATGAAGGTGGGGAGGTGCTATTTCTATTTTAGAGATGAGGAATTTACAGTTTTCTGAGGTTAAGTAATTTACCCAGCCAAGATCATACAAAACCTTGCTTCTGAGTCTGAACATCTGACTATTCTTACAGGAACTACAACCCAGTGATCACACGACTCCTCTGCGCAAAATGAGTCCCTGTCATCCATGGTCCAAGTTACCCACACAGTATCAAGACCTTTTCTAATGTTCTCTGAAATAGCTTCCTGACCCATTATTTCCTTGCACACTTTCTCATTTCCCCTGCTTCTACTTGTAGATGCCAAAATAAGCAACCCTTCCACCATGCACCCTGCTTCAATTCTTGGCATGCAACCCCCTTCCTTTTACAAAACTGTATTTGGCTCCACCGACCTTTTTCAAATATAACCCCCTCCACTAAGCTTTAGCCACTGGGTCCTGTGACAGCTTTGTTCTTCGCTAGGCTTTCACAGAGGGCTCTGTTTAAACCCATCACCTTACTGTCCACATTAGACTAGGATAGCCCAATTTGCCCACCAAACTATATGTATCTTAAGACCTGTAACTCCATCATTCTCTTAGACTTTCATCCATTGTTAGGCTGAACTATGCACACTCTCCAAATTTACTGTTGAATTCCTAATCCTCAATATGATGGATTCACAGTGTCTTTCAGGAGGTAATTAAGGTTATAAGGGATATCATAAAGGTGGAACCCTAATGCAACCCAACTGCACCTTATTAAGAAGAGACTGTAAGAACTCAAGAGACACCAGGGGTGTGGGCCCATGTGTGAGAATGTAGGGATCAGAGAACAGCCTGTAAGCTAAGGAGAGACCCTCAGGAGAAGTTATTTTGATCTTGAACTTGTAGTCTCCAACATTTTGCAAAAATACATTTCAGGCTCTGGTACTTTGATACGGTAGCCCTACAAACAAATACATCTAGGGTAGTTTGTCCATTTTAAGTAGATACTTAAAAACACTTGGTGAGATAAACTGGAAAGGAATTCATGACATACTCCATATACTGCAAGACCCAAGCCACTATGCAAGTAAATTTACAATATGTAATTATTTAATACTTTTCCTTCCTTTCCCTTTTTCTTCCTTCTTTCATCCTTTGTTCCCTCTTTTTAATTATTCTTAAAACTCTGTAATGGGGCGACTGGGTGGCTCAGTCGGATAAATATCCAACTCTTGATTCCGGCTTAGGTCATGATCTCGCAGTTTGTGAGTTCAAGCCCCACATCAGGCTCCACACTGACAGTGAGGAGACTGCTTAGGATTCTCTTTCTCCCTCTCTCTACTCCACTCCTGCTCGCACTCTCTCTCTCTCTCTCCTCTCTCTCTCTCAATAAACAAACAAAAATATAGAGCTCTGTAACGAACACTGTTCTAACTGCTGCATATATGCTTTTTCCCCTAGAGAACTCTGTAAATCAGCTGTAAATTCCTGAAGGCCTAATAATTTCAAGAAATTTTAAGTATAGCTCCCCCTTTGTTCCTCTTCATTTACTGTATTTTATTGGGTGAGTTATTTAAAAAAAAGACATTAAAACAAATAGGATTTCACATTAACATTGGATTATACAAGAAAACACAAAATTAAAAAGGTAACGTATTAACAGTTATGGCACTGTGATCTTTCTTAAAAAAAGACACATAACTTTCAGGGAGTATCTGAATAAAGTGTCTAAATATAAAAATCCAGGTATCAGAATAGAAGGCAACACATGAGGAATCTTGAATAGCACCAAATTATGAAACCCTTAGGCATATTTCATTTCAAGGCAATACTGTAATTCACAATTTCTCAGAAAAATTGTGACTAAAAATAACTCAAAAAAATGACTAAAATTTAATAACAATCAGGATTCAAATTCAGCACATTTGGTTGATGATTTCCAAATATCTCTTTGATTTCCTAATGCCAGTTGAAGTAGTAGTGTCTCTGGCCCCACTATAGAACTACCCAATAGCAATATGTGGGGGGCTATAATCTTGGAATCTGCATCTCACATAAACTCCCCAGGGAAAGCTTCTGCCTTTTAATGTTGGAGAACATTCTAGATTATTAGGTAAAAACAGTAACTTGTATTGACAACAATGTGAGTGAGATGATTCAGGGGAATCCTATATTTCAGCACAGAATGAGCTTTGAAAGCCACTAAAAAATATCCACAATTAACCTGTGGAATTAATATTAGGCTTTAGTGTTTTTTTCCAAGTGGACTCACATTAAACAATATGTATATCGACAAAGAAAATTTCTGTTTCCAGATACATGATTCCCCTTTACCATAGTCGAAGATCCACGAGAACCAGGAACTTGAAAAAGCAACCAGGCTGAAAGACCGGACAGGAGGTGACTCTGGGTATTGTCCCTGAACCAATGAGCTATGACCGTGCCATCTAACACTCAGCTGAACCCCTCTGCACCTCAGCATCGCATCTTAATAGCGTGCAGGGCTAGAAATCACTACCAGTCCCTTCTATTCTGGGAATCCAGGACTTCGAGTGGCAAGGTCATTCACTGGAGCCATGTTTCCATTTCTAAACCCACAGGCTGAAATGGAGCTCCACTAATTGGCTTGTTGCCACCAAAATTATGATGGAAGCTCCGAAGCATTCGGAGGTTCCAGAATTGTTCACTGTTGAGGAATGAGAAAGAGCCCAGTTGAGCTGGGATGGGCTCTCAGCCAGTGTTCTTGTGTACAGCAGGTTTTAATGGAAGCACCAAGTGTGAAGCAAATGATAAGCAACATGGTGGTCTTGGCATCAGTACCCCTAGGGCTGCTGGAAGCTACTCATCTATGCACCTGGGCTCTCTCCCTTCCCTTCTCCTGCCTTCAAGCAAAGTACAGGCTTCATGTCCTGTAAGTTTAATAGAATAATGGCTCTTTCCTAGGGCGCCTGGGTGACTCAGTCGTCAAGCATCTGACTTCTGCTCAGGTCATAACCATGGTTCGTGACCTCAAGCCTCCCATCCAGTAGGCACAAGCCCTGCTTCTCTCTCTCTGCCCCTCACTCAAATGTGACCTCTTTTTCAAAATGAATAAATAAAGACTAAAACATCCATGGCATGGAATCATTAGTAATTCACAAATCATGGCTCTATGTGTAACTCTAGTATAATCATTAACCATGCGTTTATTGAAGTTGAAACTACCCCTTCTCAGGAGCTGTCATTTTGTATGTCTACATATTGATTGCACTTTGGTTCCTACGACCAGATGGCAGATCTGTGAAATTCTAATATGGGTGAGGAGATTCAAACAGATTATCATTCACTGACAGGCACTGGAGACCATGGCGAAGGCCAAAGTTTTTATTTCAAAAATAAGTAATTAGAGTTGACAGCAAAAGTGTAAATAGGGCCCAAATGAATAAATTTGTTAATTGGACTTCCCCTTGGTAGTTGTTAACCCAGGTCTGTTTGGTCATAAAACATGTTCATGTGTCTACAGTCTCACTGTAAGAATGTCCTTGGATTCGTGTCACAGAATGGTGTCCCAGGTGAGAATAGCATTGTATTAACCAATAAAAATATGGCTGTGTCTACTCCATGTAAGGCTTTGTTAATTACTTACTAACAGGACATCCTTTTGACAGAGACTCATGATACATGCAAATCACTGCTAAAATAAAAGATGTCTTCTAAGCTTCCATTACAGACATATGTATATCATTATATGGAAAAGGCTAAAGATAGGTTAACTCTATTGCTTCTATTGTAAACATTTCCTTCATTTTAGTAACAAATACATAAGACATAATCAAAGTGGTATGAAAAAGCTGCCTCTTTGGCAAAGGAGAAGCGGATTATCACAGACCTCAGCATGTGCCCTCAATATCTCCACATAAGTCAATAATTGGGGCTTGCACTTTCATACATTCCAAATGAAAATTTCAGAAGGTTCCCCCCCACAGTCTTTTCCATTGCAATCAATGTTGTGCTTCTGACATTGAATCAATATTAATTGTAGAGTCCCTGCATGGTATTTCCATATGCATGTGTAGGGGAGCAAGGTCAATTTTATCCTACAGCATTCTCTCCTCACCTACTCAAAAGCCTCCACAAGAGGAAATGCAAGGTTAATTAAACCAGGTACACTGCAAATGAGGATGCATTGCCTTTTTCTTCTATTCTAAACTCATTGCAATCTAAGGCAACTGAAATGATTTTGGACTAAGGGGACCTCCCTTTCCTGTACTCATCACTTCTCACTCTCTCTTGAACCTCTGCTCACTTAAATCAAAGAATAACTTGCAGGTCTTCTCATCATCCCATTAGTAACTAGTACCAAGCAAAAGCCTGGTGGCAACCATCTCAGGGGATACTGAAGAATACCAGATGCTTGGTTTAATGATGTCCCCTCACCTGAATCCCTCAGGACAGAGCAGAATGACAGAACACCAGGCAGATAAGAAATCTGAAGGTGACCTGTAACCAGTAAGTAGTAATGAGACAATGCAAAGTGCATCATTACTCAACATTAAGTCCTGCCCTTAAATATTAAGCAATGGTATTGACTCTTGCTTTCTGTTTTGTCAACAAAATTTGACATTTCCCAAATTGTCCTTCAACTGGAAATCTCAAGTGACAAACTAAAATTTTAAAAAAGTCACAAAAGTAGAATCAATGGGATCAATAATGTTTCAACTTTCCTGTTAAACAATTTTATACTATTTCAAACATATATGGAACTTTAGACTTCTATTCACCCCAGAAGTGAATTCTAACTTCAGTAAATTATTTAAAAAAAAATTAGATGTCAAATTTCAGAGATGATTTATTATGGTGATGATTTATGACAGAAAGTCTTCTTCCTCTAATAGGAACTACTACATAAATCTAAAGTAATTCCCTTCCAGAGATAGTCTGTAAGTGTTACCAAGCTGGTTAGTAACCAAAAATTACCAACATTTTGCCAAGGATTTAAAGACGTCTTGGCACCTGGGTGGCTCAGGCATTGAACATGACTCTTAATTTTGGCTCAGGTCATGATCCCAGAGTCCTGGGATCAAGCCCCACACTAGCTCCACCCTGAGCACAGAGCCTCATTAAGATTCTCTTGGGGTTGCCTGGGTGGATTACTCAGTTATGTGTCCAACTCTTGCTTTTGGCTCAGGTTATGATTTCATGGTTCAATTCATGAGATTGAGTCCCTCATAGGGCTCCGCGTTAACAGTCCAGAGCCTCCTTGCGACTCTCCCTGTCTGCTCCTCCCTTGCTTGTGCTCCCAAAATAAGTAAATAAACTTAAAAAAAAAAAAAAAGATTCCCTCTCCCTTTCCCCCTCTCTCCCACTCATACTCTCTCTCTAAAATATAAAAATAAATAAATAAGACCTAAATAATTAAGAAAGCTCACTCTAAATAACCCCTTAGAAGGGACAGGTATCTCTGTCCCTGCCTCTCACTCTCTATGTATAGGTCTCAATAAATATCTTTCAGAGAATTCAGATAAAATGACACCATTTATGGTATCTGTCCCTTTAAAAAGGAGTGATTTTAAAAAATGACTATGATTAGGTTTATACAGTGTATTTCAAACCTGAAAACATAACTGGTAACCTTGAGAAAACTGAGAAAAATTGAGTAGATATTTTTAAGCCAGTAAGTCAAAGGGTGATCATTACATGAGAACATACTGAATGCATCTTATAAATGAAAATTTTTTTTAAAAACCCATGGAAAAAAATCTGCCACCTCTTCCAAAGTTCATAATTATTTTTTCCCTACCTTGCATCATTTTTACACTCCCCTGTGCACTTTCAATGAACTTTCTGTTATTTTTTGCCATTTCAGGTAAAGAGTGAAACACTTCACTATCTTTTTTAAAGTGCTGTTTATTTAAAGTTTAGCAAATAGATATATATCTATAGATACAGATATAGAGATATATATATTATACATATATAGAGAGATAATCATATTCCTGCATGTAAAGGAAATAAGTATCATTACCTTTTAAAATATATTTAAATTTTTAAAAGTATATTAACATTTATGTATTTATATATTAAAATTCCTCCTACCTAAATCTTCTAAATATCTGATTTATACACATATAGGAAGGCAAAAGTATAAGCAATTTTCCCAGAGTCATCATATCCAAGTGGCTCATTCACAATCACAGATATTTTGTTACAAACCCAGGCTCCCTCTAGAGGTCTGATTTCATGGGTCTTGGGGTTGGAAGTAAAAGGACTTCAAATGCTTTTTTTTTGTTGCTGTTTCTAAATCCACCTAATTACCTAATTCTGGAGAATCTCTAGCCTTAAAGGAAAAGGCCTCCAAAGACATTAAGATACTGGGAACTGCCCCCAGCTCTCATGGAATTCCGTTCTACCTTTAAATAGTTCTGACCATGATCATGTCTTATTTTCAATTAAAATCTGTCCTGCTGTCACTTTTAACCGTTGATCCAGTTTCTCCCACATGAAGTCATACAGAACCCTTCTTCCAGAAGTCTTCAAATATTTGATGACAGCTATCATTATTTGCTTATATCCCAAGTAAAATGAAAAGGTTGAAATTACCACATTTCATGAAGATGACCTTCAGAGTCAAGCTGGATGGTTGGAGGGAAAAATCATCAATGGCACTGCCTTAATTCTTCAGCCTAAAATAATATAATACATTTCCTTGGCTTTCAAACTAATATAAATGAATATAATAACTTCCTTTTGTTCATGGCCGATTACATTATATTACAACAGCACGACTTCCAGGGCTAGCATGCAAAAGTAATTTATTTTTCTCCCACATCTGTAACTATTTGGGAGAACAGCTAAGTCTTCATAATTATGCTGCAGACACAGTAAATAGAGCAAACCCAATAGGTCACCCTGTGACTACAGTTCAGGGAGAGAACAATTATTTTATCCCATATAATTTGCATCCAACATTTCATATAGAAAACTAAAGAGAAAAACAAAACACTGGCTAACAAAATTACTACGGGCTTTTAATAGTCACTCTTATTTTTCCTGTTTAATGGCTTTTCTGTTTGAAATAAGAACACACACACATACACACACACAGTGTAAATGACATGCCTGAATAATTTTCATTAAAAAGTCATTTCCTTTTAGGTTGTGATTCATTTTATTTTGTCTGACGTAGATTAAGTTATTATGAAATTGACTAAAATCACTGGCATGTCATTCAATTTCTCTTCTTTTACTCTTCTCTTCCTCTATGTACAAAAACAATTATCCACCATCTGAAGAATGGCCACAATCAAGAAACAGGGTTGCATGACTTCACTGCCCAGCACATTTTTTCCCTAAGGAAAATCTGTGGTCAAAATGCAAATCACTAACAAGCAAGCGTTTTTTTCTAGGAACCATGTCTGCAATAAACCAGCATCAAGAAATGAAACCAGTGTGTTTGCAGGATTTTTAAAAATATTATCAATCATGAAACAGAGGAAACATCAAAATGATTCTCTAATGATGCTGAGTGTGGGGGGGATCAAGTCCATGGCAACTTTCTCTGCCAATTAAAGGATTTTGTCTAGATTTCCCTTATTTTAGAAGCCAAAACTCCTCACTGGAAAGATCAATGTGAGTCCCTTGAGAAGAGGAATCTAATACCCTTTGTTTTTTAACATGAAAAAGCCCCCAAACATACAAAATTAAAAGCAGTATGACAAGGACAATCAACTCAGACTCTCAATGAAGTACAAGTAGAGAATCAGGGTAAAATAGAGCCAACCTCCCCAGTGAAATGGTTTCAGCTAACCATTTGCATTCTTGTTCTCCTTTCACTATGGCAATGAAGGGAGATTAACTAAGAAATACATTAGCATTTCTGCCTGTGGAGTGTGTTTGCTTGCTTCTCTCTGAAGGCCTGCCTGTTCCTGCTTATAAACAAGCTGCCTCACAGTGGACAATTGATTGTAGGCGTTCAGCCCATCAGCTGAAGTACAATTATCAAAAAGCAGAGGGGAGCATCCATTTGACTAAGTGAGCTCTCACACGACTACCCACCCAACTTCTGCTAGGCAACAGTAGTTTCATGCAAGCAGTTAAAGATCAGGAAATTCTGCATCATGTGAATTCAGACTCAATGTCCCTTCCAGCACTGATGAGCTCAGAAGTCCTGGGTAATTCATCACAATTCTCAAAACTTGTGTCCCCCGTGACAGTCATTAGCCACATGTTGCTACTAAGCACCTCAAGTGTGGCAAGTGTGATGACGGAGCTGAATTTTCAATTTTACTTCATTTTAATAGATTAAAATTTAAATTTAAAAGCAGATAACTTTATTCAATTATTTCGACAACTTTAAGCATGTGGGAACAACTTGAGTATGTAAATGTTTCAACTGTACACTTTATACAATCTAAATATTTTATGAAATCTAAATATAGATCAAGTATTTCCAATGAAAATTGAGCATCTGAACTGAGATGTCATCTATGTATAAATAGGTTCCAATCTAAAGATATAGTATAAAAATGTAAAATACCTCATTAGTAATGTTTACACGATTACATATTGAAGTATTTTGGATGAACTGAGTTAAATCATACATACTACTAAAATTAATTTCACTTGTTTCTTTTCATGTTTTTAAATGTGGCTACTAAAAATTAAAAATCATATGGGCATCGGTTGGTGGAGCATGCAACTCTTGACCTCGGGGTTGTAACTTAGAGCTCATATTGGGTGTAGTGATTACTTAAAAGTAAAATCTTTAAGGGGCGCCTGGGTGGCTCAATCAGTTAAGTGTCCAACTTCAGCTCAGGTCATGATTTCACGGTTCATGGGTTCAAGTCCCACATCAGGCTCTGTAATGACAGCCTAGAGCCTAGAGTCTGCTTCGGATTCTGTGTCTCTCTCTTTCTCCACCCCTTCCCTGCTCATGCTCTGTCTCTCAAAAATAGGTTTTTTTAAAGTAAAATCTTTAAAAAAAATGTAAACATTACATATATGGCCTCCGTTTGTGACTTGCATTATATTTCTATTGGGCAAAGTTGCTGCAAATATTAGATTCTTCACCTGTCAAAAAACTATACTGTAGGGTTTTATAAAAATTAAAATGTACATATATAAAAAATATTCCCTAGTATCTGGCATGCCATTCAATAAATGGCAATTTCTATTAATTCAACTACCCAATACAGAGGATGACCTATATATTTTGAACATCGAATACCTTAAGATCCTAAATAACTATCTGAATGTCTCGGTCATTAATATCGTTCTTCTCAATAGTTTACAAATACAAGATCTTCATTAATGATTAATACGTGTTCTCCAAAGAAAAGAATTTGTTAAAGATCTCATCTTCTATCCTACCTTCAGATAGCATCCCTTCAAAATTTCTGCTCTTTGTTCGACCTTGTGCCCCACCCCACCCCCCCCACACACACAATCTGGTCCTGGAAAGAAGGTTTATTAAAACAGCTTCTGAAAATCTTATCTAAGAGTCCTGATATTGGACAGAATCAGAGGAAAGAGAATATGTACACAGCCATGCAATTCTTTCATTTGGTAATAAGGTCATTTTGTTGCAGGGCATTTCAGTTACATTTGGTTTAGCTTTCCTTTTTTATTATGCAGAAAACACCCAGAATCCTAAGGGAAGAGTGGAGAGATTGAATTTCTCCCGTGGAAGGATTTTCTAGATTTGGCTCTTGGCCCATCTCCATTTGGAGATTTGGAGCTTCTCTCATTCCTCAAAACCCAATGGCACCACTGAGCTGCTCAATGCTAAATAAATATTTCAAGGAGAAGGGTTAGCTGTGGAATTTATCCAAACTGGATTAACAAGAGTCAGATTCTACCCTTTCTCCCTCCTCTCAGCCTCCACTATCTCTCACTCCACTTAATCAGGCACAAACTTTTATGTCTCTCAAACCCCTGGCTTTTCAACCATGGCTGAAATTTTCAAATCAGGTCCCAGGCTCCTTATCTGTCACTCTCCCACTATGCTTCTGATAATTTTAGGGCTCACATTGTACAAAGAATTCCTTTACACACTTTGATCATTTTCCTCTAATGTTAATAGCTTATAAAAACATGATATAATTATGAAGCCCAGGGAACTAACATTGGTACAATGCAATTTATTATACTACAGATCTTACTGAAATTCCACCAGTTTCACATGAATGTCTTTTTTCTGTTCTAGGGTCCAATTCAGGATCCCACATTGCACATAGCTGTCATGCTTGCTTATTTTCCTTCAGTTTAGAACCATTCTCAGTCTTCCCTTATAGTTCATGACCTTGACACTTGTGGAGAAAAAAACAATTGGTCAGTGACTTTGTGAATGTCCCTCAATGTTTCTCTGAGGTTTTCTCAAAATTAGACTTGAGGCTATGTATGTATTTTTCAGAAAGAAAACCACAAAAATGATGATAGGTTCTTCTGAGTGCATCATATTAAGAACATGATGCTAATGTCTTATTATTGCTGATACTAACTTTGATCACTTCATGAAAGTGATACCTTCAGGATTTCTCCATTCTAAGTTTTCTATGTTTTCCTCTGTAATTCAGTGAACACTTTGAAGGAGATACCTTGAGACTTTGCAAACATCCTGTTTCTATTCAAATTTTCACCCATAAATCTTAGTCTCCATCATTGAATCTGGCCTGTATCAGTTGCTGTGCTGTTGTACATCCAGTGGTGATTTTCTATTTCTCTCATTCGTTCTACATTCATCAAATGGAATTCTCCAAAGAAAATAGTCCTCTTCACCCATTTATTTACTTTTTCAAATATTTAAATCAATATGGACTTATGGACATTTATCCTATGGGTTATAATGTAAACTGTCTTAATTATTCATTTATTTGCCCAACTTGTTCCAAATTTGGCCCTTGAGAGTTCTTTCAGATCGGCTCCTGTGTCCTTTCAAAATATTCCTATCTTTTTTTTTTTTTTTTTAAACACTTTCTGGCACTACAAAATACCTCTGACTCATATTGTCTCAGCTCCAGTTCTGGAATCAGTTTCCCAAGGAAATGTAGTTTCTTTAATTAGAGAATGATATTTAGAGACCAGGATCTGGCTGTCAGGTGTGCTCATTGCTCCTGGGTTGTCACTGCCTACTTCCCCTCAGACAAAGCTAGAGAATACATATATACATGTACACACTCTTATATTTCTGTATATATCTGTCTGTATATATATTAAAAACCATTTCCAATCTAACAGCATGGAGTTTATTCTGTACTTCATCCTGTCCTTATTTGTGAATTATTTTCCAATAGTGAAAAATATAGTGCTCATTAACTAAAAAATATCTACCAATTTGTTCAATCCTCAAATACTCAATGCAGTTACACAATTGCTAATCTGTATCTCTGTGGGAGACAAATTTACTAAGCAAAATATGACATTTGAGAAGACTTTATCTTTGGTCTTACAGTAAATAGTCAAAATGCTATTATCCAAAGTTATGTAGGTCAGTTCTTCCTTCATATGGTTATTTAACTCATTTATGACACAGTTAGGTGTTTTTATATTATTTGTATTCCCTTTGGCTTCCACTCACATTCCACTAAATTTTAATTAATTATCCTTTTAAACATATAAAACATTATTCTGGTTCTAAAAGGCAGTACAAAACTGAAGGTATTTAATCAAAGAACTATTACTCCCTCATCTCTACTACCTCATTCCTGTTCCCTTCTTCTTTCTGGTCTTTTCTCATCCTCCTCCTAAATACTGATATCATTAGTTTCTGATTTATGCTTCTTCTATTTCTTTAGCACAAGTTAGCTGTTACATGCATATTCTCAAACACTGTTTTTCCTACATAAAAGGTAGCTTACAGAAACTTATTTGCACTTTGCCTCTCTATTTAACAGTATACTCTGGAAACAACTAAACAGCAATCAGTTCACAAAAATCCTTCTCACTTTTTAAAGGTGTGTATTACTTCATTGTGTAGATATAATATAGTTTATTCAATCATTCTTCCATGTGTAGAAATTTAGGTTGCTTTCAGCATTTTGCACTTACAAACAATACTGCAATAAATAATCTTATTCAGGTTGTTGGAGGTGAATCTTTAGCATAAATCCCTAGAAGTGGGATCCTGAGTTAAAAGGTAAGCACCTATGTAGTTTTGTTATATACTGCCAACTTTTCCTTCAGAAGACCTGTGCCAGTTTGCATTCCCACCAGCAATACATGACAGTGCCAGGGTCCCTGTATTTTTTTATTTTTGTTCTCCTACTGCTCCACAAAGCACCTGAATCACCTGGGAGGAAAAAAAAGAATAAAGTACTGACACAGAAGTCTGGACATATCACTCTCCAGCTTAAAAATACCTGATAACTCCCTAGTGTCTATGAAATGAATCACTCATGCCTTTGGAAGTTCCTACAAGGCTCTCTCCAAGTAGATCTGAGTCTAGCCTCATCTTCAGCAACGTTTTCCTAACACTCACTCTACCAGGGACTAACATTACTCAAACATTCCATAATCAGCTGATAATTTTATTAGCTTTACTGACACTCTTCCTTTTATTGGAGTTCCACATCTCCATTGGCTGCTATTTATCTGATGTACTTCACACCCTACAAGATCAAAGGTCAGTCCTGCTCTCTCAGAACAGGTTTATGGTTTACATATTCCTTAATATTCCAGAAATGCTTCACTCGCACCATCTTGGCTGTACTGAACCCACTATGCTGTGGTCAGCTCCTGGCAAACCTGTCTTCTTTGTACAAGAGTTCAGTCTTCAACAGTGCGGACATTATCTCACTCAACTCTGAAGCTCCATACTGCCCACAAACTTTCAAATGGATAAAAATGAATAAATAAGACATGAAAACAACACTGCTTCTTACTCAAAAGCATATATAACTTTATCACATGACTTCTAGTCTTAGAGTTTTATTAATGTTCAAGTATCCCTTTTCTCAATAATCACTCTCTGAAAAGGCCAACACCAATACTTATATTCAGAACTCCCCGATACATGTCCTTCCAAGAATTTTCCTCCCGACAATATTTGGAAATCTGCACTATTTTCTTCACTTTATTTTCTTAAAGCAACCCTTGCTGCCACTGAATACACATGTCTGAGACCTACTCGACACATATTTGTTCATCAGTTCTCCTGCTTCCTCTACCTGGTAACATCCAAAGAAACTAGGGCAGTCAAAACTATAAAGTCTAAATAATTAATCTTCATTCTAACAAAGAACTACGGAAGAGTATAATTGACTAAGATTTTCATTTGTGTTTCATTCTGGTGCCATAGGAGTCTTCCAACCCCAACTCCAACCCCACCTCCAACATACAGTCTCAGAAGAACAACTATACCTTTGAAACTTAGAAGTAGACTTCTCTTTTCCTAAGTGAGAATTAACAGACAGTTGTTTTTAAAAATACACACTCGGGGGCACCTGGGTGGCTCAGTCATGTGAACATCCAAATCTTTCAGCTCAGGTCATGATATTACAGGTTTGTGGGTTCGAGCTCTGCTCTGGCTGGGTGAAGCCTGCTTGGGATTTTCTCTCTCCCTCTCTCTCTCAAAAATAAGCAAACATTTAAAAAAAGATTTAGGGGCGCCTGGGTGGCTCAGCTGGTTAAATGTTCAACTTCGGCTCAGGTCATGATCTCACGGTTTGTGGGTTCGAGCCCCATGTCAGGCTCTGTGCTGACAGCTAGCTCAGGGCCTGCAGCCTGTTTCGGATTCTGTGTCTCCCTCTCTCTCTGACCCTCCCCTGCTCACACTGTCTCTCTCTCAGAAATAAATAAAACATTTTTAAAAATGTTTTAAAAAAGATTTTAAAAAATACATTCAAAGAGACCACGGAGCCAAAGTTTAAGGATGAGATGGGTTGGGAATGTCCAAGGGTGGGAGAAGGCCAGAATGGCTCAACTGTGGAGAAAAGACTGGCTTTTCTGGAACTAAGAAGAATCCAGGGTAGGTGTGTCTGTAAGAGTCCTGGATCCTGATTGTATGCAGAATGCAAATCAGTGGGAAAAGGCTCTAGAGAATTAGCAGGTACTGTTACCTAGAGGTGACCTTCCAGAGCAGCAAAGGAGGCCCTTGTGGCTAAGCCTCTGGTCTCACCCTAGGGAGAGCAGTCCAGGGGTAGGATCTCTAAGACTAACCAGAAACAATAGCAGTGTTGACTGTAAAGCTAAGGGAGAACCCCACTGGTTATAGGTGCTCCTATTCTCGGTTGTAGCCATCAAAGAAGTCCCCATTTTTTAACCTACCCAATGAAAGTGAAGGGATTCTGCCAAATTTAAACAAGTCTGGGGTCTTAGTATTCTTACTGCCTTGCTGCGTGTAGCTATTGTACCTTATTTAACTTACTAAAATTAAAAAAAAAAAAGATATCATACAGAAGAGTTTAGGGAACACAATTCACACCTGTCATAGCCATCACCTACTAAATGCTAATGTAGAAAGGACTGAAACTTTTCTCCACAACCTCATCAACAGTCCTCCAAAGTAGTGAAGAGGGAAGTTAAGATAAGGTCCACTGAAGGACAGGCTGGGCCTATGTCCTAGTGGGCACTGCTGGAGTGAATTCTAGCTCCCTCTGGCTCTTCAGCTGCCCAATGTGGCCTCAGCCTGCCTATTCAGAGGAGCAATCTCCTAAAGGCATGTGAATCCATCATATAAATCCTTCCACCCTCTGCTACTCACATCACTAGAAATGAAGGTCCAAGAAAATGGACACATCAGAAACACCTCCACTCTCTTATCAAACTAGTTTACTGATATCTAGATGCCTATAATTTATTAAAAATGAGAAAGCTGCATTTAGAACGGTTTTATTAAATCAATCAAGGAGTATCTATATGACTAGTTAGAATTTTTCTTAAGTAGACAAGAAAAGTGAGAGATGTAAAACATTTACTTTTTTGAGAGCCATCAAAAAAATGGTCATACAGAGTGCTATTTTGCCTGGGGTCAACCATGTGACTTAAATGAATGGAGACAAACATAAGCTGCCCACCGATGGTCACTGCTTAAACATCTGTTTCTCCCACAGTTTATAAAATTACCTTTGTAAGTGTCTTTAATTCAACTGATTTCATATATAGGAGTTTCAACTATAAGGAATCCACTGATACCAATGCTATTACGTGGTTGACTTTGAATATCACAGACTGGTATGACAGTATTTGAATGCCCTTTGACTTAAAAATATGAGTATTATTGGGGCATCTGGGTGGCTCAGTTGGTTAAGCGTCCAACTTCAGCTCAGTCCATAATCTCACGGTTCATGGGTTTGATCCCGACAGTGGACTCTGTGCTGACAGTGCAGAGCCTGCTTCATACCCTCTGCCTCCCTCCCTCTGCCTGTCTCCTGCTCACACTCTCTTTCTCTCTCTCTCTCTTTCAAAAATAAACATTATTTTTTTAAAATATGAGTATTACACAAAAGACACTGTGTGGTATGAGGGACTAGTATCATATACTTATTTTTGACCCTTGATTATAACCAATTAATTTGTTTTAAAACAAATTCAAGTTGCTTTACAACCAACTCTGGAAGCTTAGACCAATGTCCTATATTGCAATGTTATAATAATTAGAACAAAAAATTTCCGCTAGAAATGAATTAATAACTTAAGTTCTGAATATGCAGCATGCACTAATCCTGGTCTTTAAAATCTCTAATGGGCTTTGTAGCAAGGCAATTTGGCAAAATGAGTAAAATCCTAACATAATAGATAAAGGTAATTAGAGATGCAGAACAAATTGTTTTTAAATGCACTGCATGGAATTCGGACACTTTAGTTCCCCCTCAAAAAACGGGAAAATAACAGAGGGAGGAAATACAACAAATCAAGAGAATAATAAGGAAAAACTGAACCGTATCAATCACAAAGGGATTTGGAGTTTGAGAGTTGTTAAAACTCCTTCCAGCTATTCTGACTTTCCAAAATCTTCCAGGGAACTGGCCAACTTCCACCTATGAATCTCTCTACTTAGAAAACAGCCTAACTTTAGTTAGATTGTCAAAATGGGGGGAAGACAATTGGTGGCCTCAGGAACTAGAAAAGACCAGGGAGTGAATATCTGAGGGAAGATGCATCCTTTTTGACATGGCTGCACAAATCTTCTCTTCACTAACAGCAATCATTTCAAGTAAGTGCTTGAAGAATAAACTTGGTTCATTACAGGGAGGATTATTATATATAACATATATTATTTGATTTATACCTTTAATTATATAATTATGTTCTAATGTATTATANCATTATAAGTATATATTAGTATTTAATATATAATTTATTTAAAATTATATACTTCTAATGTATTTAACATTTAACATAGTTAATATTTAATATATGATATTCATAGGATAAATATTATACTGAATATTTAATATACAATGTTTAATATTTCTATCAGCTGATATTTACAACTACTATTTATATAGTAGCTGAAGTTCAACAATGCAAGAGGTAGACATGAAAGAAACAGAATTTAGAATTAACACATCTTGGACGTGGGATGGCCTAAAAGGTCACACAATTCACCACTCACTTCATTTAACCATAAAGAAGTAGAGCCCAGAAGCACCCCACGTACCTAAGAGCCTACAATGCGGACAGGGCAAGTTGGGTCCAGAACCAAGTCTTTAGTTTCCTAGCTCAATGTTTTTCCCACTACAGAGGTGATCTGTTCACCCACAAGCACCTCCACAGGGCCCTGGACATAGTGACTCACCACTGCACATGATCCTCAGACCACCAAGGATGCCCTGTGAACTTGTACAGACATTACTTTGATGATACTTACTTTCAGACTAATTGGTTGGCTGATTTCTACAACAATATAGAAGTGATTTCAAATTCCTACATTCTATTTGCTCTAGGCTTACAAATGATAATTCTGAACAACTCAGTTTTCACTTAGAGTACGGGGCATGGGTTTGGGGGTTTTCTTCTAAAGCCTCTCCCCAACAGTAGTGAGAAATAGCTGATCCTTGGGTATTTCTTCCAATTGCTTTGAAACACCTTCTAGTCACACTTTCTTAAAGTCCTATATGTTGCTTATATTTGACAGAGTGAAATGCAGCCCTGCTTTTGATGATAATGCCTTTTAACAGTTGTCAAGACAGGTTTAACAGAAGGCTACAGTAATTCATAACTCCCAAACAGCTTTTTCATCCTAATATAAAACTTTGGGGCCCCCATGAATAGTAATCAATTTGAATTTTTTCCTTAGAAATGACATGCCCACTAAATTGTTACTTTTATTTTTGTCTTTTTTTTTTTGGAGTGCTGGTCTAAAATTTTATTTTTTAATTTTTTTCCAAATTTATTTTTTTAAGTTTATTCATTTTTGAGAGAGAGAGAGGGAGACACAGTGTGAGTGGGTCAGGGACAGAGAGAGAGGGAGACAGAATCCGAAGCAGGCAGGCTCCGAGCTGTCAACACAGAGCCTAACACAGGGCTTGCACTCATGAGCTGCGGTATTATGACCTGAGCCAAAGTCAGACTATTGACCAACTAAGCTGCTCAGGCGTCCCTTTCGAAGTCCATTTTAAATTTTATTTTAGTTCCAGTATAGTTACCATCCAGTGTTATATTAGTTCCAGGTTTACAATACAGTGATTCAACAATTCCATACATCACCCAGTGTTCATCGTGTTCTATTTCTAATGTTTCCATTTCTAAGGTTATTTTTAATTTATAGTGTCATATAAAAGTTAGTAACTACATAATCACAAGACTTTCACATCTATGGCTTGCAAACTCCAAACTGTAGGTAAACAGATGTGAAGCCAGACAATGTTGTCAGGCACATGGATGAGCAAATAGATCTATAGATTCCCCCAGCCTTCTGTGGGGTAACTTTTCTCCAGGTGAAACACCTTTTGCTGGGACTTACCAGAGAAGATTTCTTCAATCATAAGTTTAATATGACATGGAACAGTTTCTTTACCATTCTGTGCTCTGGATCAAAGTGTTCACTCCAAATAGTTGAATAAATATAATTGATCAATTAACTTGATCCCCCTTTATCTCATACAATAGCAAAGTTAAATGCTCCCCAGAAGGTTCACTCAGATTGATCTATTATCCCTATGAAGAAATTTAATTTTATTTACAGATGCATAGAACCCTAGAAATTGAACTTATTTGAAGCTTCATCTAAAACTAGTTACTACTTCTAAGCAACATTATAGTTATACAGTATATATGCAATATATATATAATACATATTATATGTTTATCTTCCCTATGCTACTGAATGTCCTATAGCAAATGTTATTATACTCCTAGGGAGACACTTAGTGAAAGGTGTTCATCCTTCACAGAATGGGCCGGTCCGTACATATAGCTTCTAAATTCAGTGCAATTCATTCAGCAAAAAGTATACACAAGCATAATATAGTCTGATATATCTTCAGGTGATCTTTATCTTTTTCTATTTATTCATAGACGTGGCCAAGACCAAGATTTTTTGTTGGTATTCTCACCAAATTCCTTCTCAATCTAAAATGAACTCCTTCCCAACAAGAGTCCCTTTCTATACCTACAGAAATTACTCAATGTGAAAAGGTTTCAAGATTTTTGTGAAGAATATAGGTACTTGAATGATTCTTGATAGAAGTGGTTCTCAACCTTGGATCTGAATTATCTGGAAAACTCTTAAGAAATACTTATCCCTGGGCCCCCCTTCTACTATAAACTACTTAAGAATCTCTGGTGTTGGAGCCTGGGCATTCATATATTTAAACCTCTCCAAATGATTTCAGCCCCCACCTGGGAACTTCTGCCCCAGGCTAAGTTGTGACTTTGATCTGGCACTTCTCACTACCTCCAGACGTCATCACAGACAAAGCACACTGCTACGTGCTGATGGAAGTCACTGACTCTACTAGGAATACTTAGAAACCAACTCTTTTATTTGTATTTGGGGGATAAAGGGAGTCAGAAAGACCCCAATAGATAACACTCTATTTTAAAAGAGAAAGGAAAAAAATAATTCCTTGAGCAAATTTTCTCAAATTAAGTTATCCTCCCTGGTACATGAGGTAGTTTTACTTTAATGTGTTAAACTAAAACTATCTCCATAAACATATCACTAAAAGTGTTTTGAACGTCTATGTAGAAATTTTGTGTTTATAAATCAGTTTTTCCTTTGAGGGGTTCCTCAGTGGCTCAGCTGGTTAAGTGTCTGACTCTTGATTTCGACTCAGGTCATGATCGCACAGTCGTGGAAACGAGCCCCACATTGGCTCTGTGCTGAGCATGGAGCCTGCTTGGGATCCTCTCTCCCTCTCTCTCTGCCCCTCTCCCCTACTAGCTCTCTCTCTCTTTCAAAATAAACAAACATTTAAAAAAATAAAAAGATAGCTTTCAAAGACTCACAGAGCTTTCTCTACTCTATCTTACTCAATCTTAACTGCAGACTATTCCATTTTCTTGTGAAAAGCATGTTAGATTCTCTACAACTGACAATCTCAAGAGTGAAACCTTCTCTAAATAACCTCCAAAGAGCGTTAAATCACCAAGTGAATAATGTTGGTGTAAACCACGTGTACACTGATAGTGTTAGTTTTCATCAACCCGGGAGTTCTTAAAACATCAGAAGTGTTTGTCAAGACTGAAAGTCTGTGGAGATAAACTGATGTTTTCACATAATGAAAAATTTGTTTAAAAAACAGGTAATCCTTTATGAAATACCTCACTCTAGATTTGAAAAATAAAAATCCACAATTAATATATTTGGAAGGTTCCATTAGTATCATTTTCAAGTAGCTGTCTTTATGTTGGCAGATGAATACTACTGATCCAAAAAGGAACATCAAGATGGAAATAAGTCGTTTTTCTGATCAGTCAGAGTAGCAAAATAAAGCTTGGCACAGAAATAACATCTTAAAAGACATGGGGAGTATTTTTACCTCAGCAATTATGACGCTGAGTCAAGTTTTATGAACTCTTGTATATCATTCAGTAATTTGCAAGGGTGTATGCAAAGTTACATACATGGGACAAAACTACAGAAATCCTATCTTCTCCCTGATAAACCTCTCCTCCTTGTTAAAGAGAACTCACGTGACAAAACATCTGACAGTACATTTATGGAAGTAATTAAACCTGCTTGTTGGGGGGGCGGGTAGTCTCAGAGCTGTGTTTGGTTTACTGTTGCTAATAAGAAGAGGTGTTACAGGACTACATTTACACAATGTGCAACTAAATTTTAGCAGAAAAAAGGTAAAAAGGAAGGAAAATTATGCAATGGAGTTGTTCAAAGGGCTAGGAGCCAGCAAGCCAAGTGCATATTGACCTGTGGTCTTGGAATCTGGGGTAACATCGATAGCAGTACTCAGAGAGTTGCCACCGTTTCAGGAGATATTTATAAAAAGAAGCCATCTAGGACTAGTGTTTTTTTTTCTTATTTTAAGCAAAGCAAAAAAAAAAGAAATAGACAAAATTCCTGCCTCTGCAAATTCCTCTGAACCTTTGGAGATTGAGAACTGTTCTTTACAACTGAATCCTGCACAGATGGCTATTAAATGATGCAAAATAGACAATATTTTAGTAACTAAAAGAATAAACTGAGTACATGTGAAGGGGCAAGTCATTAAATGCGGATTTCCAAGAAGTGATCTAAAAGTAAATCGCAAAACTAGAGCACCTGGGTGGCTCAGTCAGTTAAGCGTCCAACTTCGACTCAGGTCATGATCTCACAGTTCGTGGGTTTAAGCCCACGTCAGGGCAGGCTCTGTGCTGACAGCTCAGAGCCTGCAGCCTGCTTCGGATTCTGTGTCTCCCTCTCTCTCTGGCCCTCCCCCACACTTTCTGTTTCTCTCTCTCCCCCCACCATCTCTCTCAAAAAAATAAACATTTTTAAAAAGTAATTTACAAAACAGAGAATGCAAACGTTGAGAAGGACACCTGGATTCAGGTTCTTATTGTGACACCATCCACTAAATGAAATCAAAGATGTAGGCAGAAGCAGAGAGGGCAGCATCTACTAAGAGGCATCAGAGACATAAGAGGATTTATTTCACATACTAATGAAGATGTAGCCTATGTGGACAGCCAAATGAGGCTGTCCTAGACATCAGCCCTAAGGCATGTTCACAGGAGAACATCCTACAAGAATCCTTCACATGACCCATAAGAGTGTTTTCTGGAAAGGAGGTTTAGCTATGTTAGAATTTCAAAAAGAAGAGTATGACAGAAAGTACTGGAGTGAAAAAGCTGTAATTACTCATAATTACTCACTCAATGCAAGAAACATTCACACACAGAGACACGGGGATTAAAGATCCATTTTTTTAATAAGTGGTGCCTGTCCCGGACCCCACGTGGCCAGGGAGCAGGCCATGGAAAGGTCTCTCCTTCACTGAATCAGGGCAGGGAGGGCAAAGAGAAAATGAGGCAATGCAGCACTGTTGGGAAAGACGTACATTTTCATGAGAGCCAGGATGCAAAAGAGGATTTGGAAAAAAAAAAAAAAAAAAAGGAATTCAGTATAAAGAGGAATCTGCCCACAGGGAGAAGATACACAGAGATGTGATCACAGAGTAGAGATCTGAGGCACAGCACAGGCCGGGTGAGCTGGTGAGGAGCGGAGTGAGCTCTGGCTAGGGGAGCAGAGGGGAGGCTTTGTGCCTGCCATGACAGGTAAAGAGAATCAACTTGTGAGATATAATGAGTTGGGAGACAGGCACACATATGCTTTAACTAAGTATCACATTGGAACTTTATTTGCTAGGCAATGGGGAAACAGAGAGAGAGAGAACCTGAGGGAGAGAAAGTCATAGGGTCCAACAGTAGGAAGGGGAGCCTGGCAACCCAGTACAGAATAAACCAATGCAAGATGGTGGCAAGCATGGACGCTCACCTGTATGCCATCTTCTGGGCCAGAGAGAGCTAAATGACAATGAGAACAAAAAGGTGGCACAGCTCTAAGTTAGAATACACAGTCTCCTAATTTGTTATGAGAAGCATCAAGGTGTAGTGCAAGTATTGCCAAGCCTATGAACTCCATTCTGGCTGACAGCGGGTAGGAGTCACCAAATGGAGGGGGTATTCCTGATCCTCTGCAGAGCATCTCATATTAACAGTCTCCCCACACTCCAACACATACATACACATACGCGCACACACGTGTGCGCGTGCACATACACACACATACTTTCACAGGTTAATATCTATGCAGGAATAAAGATATTATTGGGAAGGTCAACTCTGATCGAATATAGAACCCTGCACACAATGGACTCTCTCATTCAATACTAAATGATTCGATACCAAGACCTCACTACTGTCTTCTCAAAAAGACCCCTAGGACAGGAGTTTTGCAGAGTGGGGGAATTCCAGATGAGCCCCTATAGAGAAATGGCAGCATCCCCTCATACAGAGCAGTATGTTGTTCAAGTCTTTAACTACACAACTGAAAAGATTATGTTCCATTTCCTCCATGACAGCACATAGAATCCTGAATGTTTCTTGATTCTATCTCCTGTTTTGGCTTGATCTGCTCTAGCTAATTGGAAGATGGGGATCTTTCGCCTACAGGACAGCCAACAGCAACTACAGCCTGAGCCTGTTCCTGCCCCAATGTCTCTCTGAAGCAAAGCAAGTTAATTTCGGAAGGGTTTCTCATCTGAGCACATAGATACATGTGTGGAGGGAGTTGAGGTGAAGCTAAAAACCACGGTCATCCCTTGAGGTTCACTGTGGTAGTAGACTTGGTTACTAACTGGCCATGGAGGACTGATTCCTCCACATTTTACATTTGGGATCTATATTCATTAATCACCAGTGTGACCTACAAAAAAAAAAAAAATACAATGCTGACAAGTTTCTTCTTCATTGCAAAGGGTCAGTCATCTTGGGAGCAATTTGCCACCCAGATAAAATTTATATTATGTTTATGTTCTCCAAATAGTTTACAAGTTCATCACTATATCTCAGAGAGAGCTGGCTGTTATTCCCAACATCATCCGCCCCCTGAAGGAAATATAAACACACCAAGGTACAGGCGGACAATCGAGTGAAAGTTCCACATATTACTTTTGCGTGAATTTATCCTCCTTTTTGGGAAACAGGGAATAACACCTCAACTCAACTCTGTAAGCATCAGCACTATGTACAAAATGACTGAGCACACAGGCACTGGATCCCCACAGCATCATTAGCATTGAGTAGACACTCCTCATCTTCTTTGGATGTCTCTGTAGGGTGAGAGAGGTCCTGTTGGGGGCTCTACAGAATCTTCTGGTCTGGGGCACATAGCAGGGAGCCTGAGATTGGGCTGAAATTGGATTAATTTAAACCCTGCATCTTTCTTACAGAAGATGATCACTCCCTGTTGGTAAGAGGAACTGGTACCTACAATGTTGCAGGGAATTTACCACTTTGTGGACTGTTTTGAAGATATTTCGCTCTCTAGATTATACACAGCCTTGAACACACAAAGCTCCACCCCCTAATTCAAATACCCACTGAAGTGACCAGCAACTGGATATTTTAAAATAAGGAATAATCTGCTAATGTTTTTCCACACCAGACACTTCAAGGGGTTTCCTGGATATAATGCAGATGGATTCAAAATGAAGCAAAGTATGACTTGATGAAAAGATCTTACATGTGAAGGAAGGATATACCTGGGATGGTTGCAGAAATGATCCCAGATAATTGATGTTGCTAATGCCTGTTACATGGCAATGGCAGGGCTGAAGAGAAGTGTGGGTGGGGTATGAGGCACACCTGACTTTCCCAGTGCATCCTGGGGGTGTAAGCAGCTGGAAGGCACTCTGAGCAGGACCTGACCTCAGAGCTCAATGCTAGATTAAACCTGACTTTCCCTGGGCAAGAAGAATGACACGCAGTCCTAGCTCACTGCTAATTAGAAAAACCAGACCAGACCAAGGAAGGGGGAAGCTGCCCCACTATTCTTGCATCCCACACTATAGAAATATAGAAGAAACTGGCAAATAGGTCAAGCTGTTAAGGATACTTCCTTTGGTTCTGTTCACCACAGGCCAAGTCGCAGAATCTCCAAAACTTTACCATCTTCTTTCATTAAACATGGAGAAATTTTCAGAGCATTTAGTATCAGCTCTGAAAGAACACAATGCAATGGCCAATCTTGAAAGCATAGATTCCCCCCGCCCCCAACTGCCTGATACAGAAGCAAAATTTTAAAGAAACAAAGCGATTGTCTTCCTAAGGAAAACAGGAGCAAGAAATGGCAGAACTTATTTTATACATGTTCCTTTAGTAGAACGAAAAAACACACTGCATCTCTGATATGAGAATAGATGATCAAGAAAAGAAGCAGTCAAAAACAGAGGATAAAAAGGAAAGCCGAACCTCGGAAACTGAGAGGACAATGAAAGCAGAAAGTAGAAAAAAGTGAGCAAAGTGACAGTTTGAGAAAAGTCACCTAAGACTCAAGGGGAAGTATAAAGAGATAAAAATTTATTTTTTTTTAATTTTTAAATTTTTTTTTATGTTTTATCTTTGAGAGAGAGTACAAGCAGGGGTCAGGTCATGCAAGCAGGGGAGGAGGGGCATAGAGGGAGGGAGACACAGCATCTGAAGCAGGTCCCAGGCTCTGAGCTGTCAGCAAAGAGCCTGATGCAGGGCTCAAACTCACAAACCTCAAGACCTGAGCTGAAAGTCAGATGCTTAACCAACTGAGCCACCCAGATGCCCCTAAACTGTTTTTTAATGTTCATTTATTTTTGAGAGAAAGAGACATATAGTACGAGCATGAGTGGGGGAGAGGCAGAGAGAGAGAGGGAGACACAGAATCTGAAGCACGCTCCAGGCTCAGAGCTTCAGCACAGAGCCCATTATGGGGCTTGAACTCAAGAACCATGAGATCATGATCTAAGCCAAAGTTAGGCGCTTAACTGACTGAGCCACCCAGAGATGAAAATTTAAAACTAAAAGCTAAAGGATAATGAAGGCAGGCACATGCTGGCCAGTAGGCATTATAGGAACACGAGCCAGAGAACAGAGCCGACATCAGAAAAGAATTATCAAAGGAACAAGTAATTGCCTGTCTTTTCTGAGAAAAAGCTCTGAAGATGCACTATCCATTTACCAGTCTTTAAAATATTGCCCTCAGAATATATTCCTGCCAACTAACGATCCAATATTTCCAATAATGATTTCTTAATTAACAGTGATAGATAACTGTCCCAAGCAGTATATCATGCAAAATTTCCCTGGATTCTCCCTGTACACAGACCTATATAGGGAACTGCAGCATAACTCAGAACGCATAACTCAGAACACTGCTCAGTCAATGTGGGATCAAAACAAGTGGAAAGAGATTGATAAATCAAAACTTTAATGGTATCCTCTTAAGGTAATTGAATACAGCCATCTAAACATATATATAGCCATTCTAATGGCTCAAAAATGCTCAAATCCACCAGCAAAAGCTCACTCTAACTTGGAATACTTGTACTGACACTGTTCATGAGGGTTCCTTAATGTCACATGTTCATGCACTGGAATCTGATGGACACTCAAATGGGTTATTTATTATGCTAAATCAATCCATCAGTGTCTAGTCAAAACCAAATCTTGCTGGCCCAGAAGGGATTCAGACAGACAGCCAAATATTTGGCCTTTGACCTATCACACATCAGTTTTCAATTTAACACTCAGAGGAGAAGCTTACTGCCATTATAATTCTATTGTCATGAGGCAAATCAGTATAACCCCCATTCTGGCAACTTAAAAATTTGAAAAGAAAAATGTGAAGGGTTATTAGATGGCTATTCATTGAAAGCTTTGTAACCTGCCTATTAAATAAAACAGGCATTTTATTTTCAATTTCCATGAATCAATAAACAAAAAACTGATCACCTATTAAACCACAAAGAGTATTTTATCTCTCTATCCACCCATCTTCTAAAAAACAAAATGAGAACTTCCACATAGCCCATTTCTCTAGCCATATGCTTCTAATCCCTCAGAGATTTACAACTTTTTTGTTTACGAAAGGGCATGGTGCGGTGAGAAAAAAATCCAGAACTACCAATGAAAACCATATATCCACACACAGATACAGATATATAAAAGTTACGGCATACAAACAAAACTGCAATTAGAGCCAAATCAATAGTATTTTATGTACAATCTCAAGCTCTTAGGAGTGAAGTATCATAATCCCAATTTTACAGAGGAGACCTTTGGCACACTGATTGCCTCAAGGTCACACAGTAAATGGTAGAGATTAGAGTCTACATGTGCCAGATTCTGAAGTTCACACTGGTTGTCAAAATATCGGCTGGATTTCAAAAATAATGAAGACAAATGAAATAAGCATCATTTCATGAACCTGAACATAAACAGAGAAAAAAAACATACCTAAGAAAACGAATACCATTTTTCAATTATATTGTCCCAGAAAAAAGAAAAGTCAGTCAGGTTCCTCTATAGAAAAGACATGCTTTACCACATTGATTCGTCACAATAGAGATCTGTATTTATAAAATTATTTTTTCAATGCACTTTGCCTGACATTAGGACCCACAAATTTATTGACAACAGATGGTAACAAGCGTTATCAACTTTTCATCTAAAATATTAGATTTCTTCTGCCCAGGGCCTCTGGGATGAGAGTTGGTAAGAAAACAGGTATCAGAGGAACGGTATGAAGAGAAATTTGGTCAAAATACAGGAGGCAAAGGTAGAGAAGAAGAGAGGCAAAGCAGGGAAATAGAAGTACAGATTTATTTTCTTATTTCATTATATTTTAATCAAAAACAGGTTCTTAGAATTGATCAATTTAAACCCCTTTCACAATATATTAAGTCATTTTACCTACTAAAATTTCCCCTGGCTGTAGTGACCTATGATGAAAATACATATTCAAAATTTCAGACACAAAGAGACAAACTTTGAAATGATAAAACTCTTGCTCAAGCCCAACTGTGTTAAGGAATAAAGTAATGAATTAATGTTGTTAAATTCTGCCACCAAAAGACACCATAGGGCACACCATAAGGCACTGAGGTTGGAAGGTTCTCTTCCAGGCTGATAAAACCCCTGGTCACAAAACCACCTGTCATTACCATTTCAGCCAGACATGTACACACCTGTACATGCTCGTGACTGTGTGTGTGTGTGCGCGCGCGCGCGCACACACACACACTCACCCCAAACCCTCAGAGGTGCTGGACCTCATCCAATATTTGCTGGGTAAACAGATTACAGATTCAATTCGGCTGGAGAATCATTTTCTCTTTTTGAGACAGTTTAGTTTGCAAGAACGTGACCGCTGCTATGCGGGACTTACGCAACGGGGTAAGACAAATCCTTCCTGGAGATTTGCTAAATCATCTGAAGAAAGCATTTCACTCTTGGCTTTTCACCCAGCTAGCCCTTTTGCGTCGTGGTATATTTAAAGCCTTGCATTCACATCACTATCCTGGAAAACCTACATAATATTATGATGACCAAGAAAAGATTTTACTCTTTAAATGCCAGCTGGTAAAAGCAAGCTCTTTTGAACTTTACAGAGAGACAAGATTTGAGATTCTCAAAGGTTACAATGGGCTCCATTCAAACCATAATTATGCGCAGTCAGTTGAAGTAGACAAATGAGTCCTCGTTCCTGAGAAAGTTTTTTTTTTTTTTTAACTCCACAATGAATTAAAAGTTCATAATAGGCTTAAAAATGACACTAGGAAACCTAGGGGAAAAAATGAAATGCTTTGGGTGCTTAAGTACTGTATTTCTCCCAGAATTACAAATAAAATTAATGGGGAGAATCTGAGATTTATGTTTAACAAACCTTTCCAGGCTCTGCGGACACTTTTCTGACTCACGCTTACAATGGAAAAGCAATTGGATTTGGGTAAACCAATTAATACCATCAGCCACATGGCAAAGTTTTAACTATTCACCAACCTGAAATGGTGAGGATATGAAAGTAAAATTATCAAAATTGAGTATGTTTTTGCTGAGTTTTAGCAATTCTATTTTTCTAAATTCCCTGGAGAAAAAATAATTCTGAAGTCAACCTTCTGGGGAGCTTTCCAACATACTGGAGGCTCTTCACCACCATTTCCCAGAACTCAGAGAAATCCCCACTGAGGGAAGGTAGGTTACAGTCAGTCCAAAAGAGGTGTGGCTGTCATCCTCCCATCCTAACAAGATCCAATGTGAAGATCCAAAGCACAAAAGTTGGGGTAAGAACTTCAATACTTAAATCACACCTTCTGATTCCATCTCAAAACATCTACATGTTGCCTCACAGTTCCATGTCTGTATACAGTCACAGGAAGGACAGCATCCACAAGATCAGAAGATATACAAGTCACCACACCTTCCTAAGTGTTCTAGTTGGCTCTAGCCAACTGCTTAATAGAAGAAGCAGTATCTTGTTTGACTCTGTGTCTTAAAGATTTTCAAGACTTGTGTCTGGCAGAAAGGTTATGAGACATGCGATTGTCATTATAATGAATGCTATGTGTTGTGGCCACATTCTGTCTTTAGGGCAAAAATGTGTGTTCCCCAGCTACTGGGAGCACTGGTGGCTGATGGCTTGCATGGAGCCCTCCTCTCCTGGCACCCATCCAGAGTTCCTCAAATGTGCCTTTCATGGAACTCCTTGAAGAGAGACACCTGACCTGCCATTTATAAGGAGGTCAAACGACTCAATACATATTCATGTTCTTTTCAAACCTTAAACAACTGGACACTACTACCTTCATGTGCTGCCCTGCATCGTTTCTCACATGGTACTGGCTTTCTCCCATACTGACTGCTGAAACCTGGCTTTGAAAGGACAACTGCAATCCAGCATGGAAACTGAGAACTATCTCAAGCTCATAGTTCCTGCCAGGTTCCTGTGAACCCACTGGGGAGCCATGGGCACTTAGGTCCATAGGCTAGTTTGGAAACTAGCCCTATGATGATTTCTCAAAGGGTTTCCTGCACTGGAAGGAGTATCCCCTTCTCCACGGGCGGGCCAGAGCTGGTGACTGTTGAGGGCAGAAATAGGACAAAGGGGTATATTTAAAGACCTAGGCATTAGTCTCAATATGGGACAATCCTAAAGGGTCATCCCAGTTTCCAGGCTCCCAGGAAGCATCTGAGGCCTCTAGAGCAACTGCACTGCCTAGCAGCTTCTCCCTCTGCCAGTGCTGGTCCTCCCTCTCTGCCCTGAGTTGATTCTCAGAATGTTCCACAGCAAATGTCCTGCATGCTGGTCTGTAACCCACCATGTGCACCTCAGGAAGCCAAACCTGTGACAGTCGCTTAAGATGAAACATTCACAAATGCGAGGAAATGCTACACACTCCAGCTAGACAACTGAAATTTCACTTTAGGTAGTATTTGTTATAAATCATTTTTGAGTTTTGTTTGGGGATGCATAAATGCTCAGCAACTTAACCTCACTTGTTTTCCTAAAACTCCAACAACATCAAAAACAGCACTGCATGAACTCCATTCCACAGCTGCTGGGATCTTCTGGAATTTTATTTCAGTGGGTAGACTGTCCATATGTTACACTTCACTGAGGCTACAGTGTAGCTAAAAAGAGCCTCCATCCTTTCCCGTGTTTTCCATGGTAATTTCATCTACAGCAATGACACAAAGGACTTCTAAAAAGCTACCCTTAGAGATACAATTTATTTTAAACATACCCACTCAAAGGGAAGCCCCATGAGGAAGAAGCCTGTCCATCTTACCCTAGTGCCTACAGCAATGCAGAGCAAATTATAGGAATTTGATAGCTGTATCTGTTGATGATTAAGAGAATCTCTGAAATCCAGTTTTCACACAGTCTTTAAGGATGGTTACTTTTCTGCCATCTAAGTATAGGACAGAATTCATTAATCTCTTTTAGAAGATCAGTTGTGATTATTGTGACATTTGTAAATTTTGAAAACAAAAGCTCCCCCAAACAGATGTGCTCAGCTGATGAGAAATGGCAGGAGGCCATTCCCAGTAATAATGTGATGTATCCATAATGTACCGTATGGGCACATTTCGATGTTAAAAGTTAAAGAAATAAATAGTGGGTTTTTTTTTTATTGCTGTCAAAAGTACAGTACCATAAGTTGGCAAATGCAAGAAATGACTGCCTATAAATTTACTGCATGTTATGAGCACTGTTTTAAACGGCCATGAAGCAGGTGTCTGCTAGAGACTTGTACAAAGCTAAGAGGTTCATAAAAATATAAATGAACAGTGGAGCTCTGTCTTAAATCTTATAATTTAAGATCTGACAGGACACATGGTTTTACTTTTAATTTGAAGAATATACTAAATCGCACCAACTACTATAAAGACAATTAGGCACAGTCTATCAATTTGTCATAATAACTAATTAAGACAGCCTGTTGTGCTATTATTATTGTTATTATTAAAGTTATTCAGAAGAAAAGGGCAAAAGCTGGGTGAATGAGACTTAAAATTAATATAACCAGAACCAGAATGAGAAAATTGCTTGTCATAAAGCTCGTCTACTGGGAAAAGGAACAGAAACTGATTATCTTTAAAGGATGACCACTGGTTGAATTAAATCAATGGTTTGAGAGTAGCAGGTGCAGCAGTATCTAGCATTGAATTCTACAAAGAGCTACAACTGCATGCATTTTTATATCTAGAGCTTGAGAAATGCACTGTTTGCCCCAAAATGAGTCTACCTGGTCATCCTCTAGCATTTGGTAGGGGACTGCTTCAAATCAAACAGAAAAACTACAAGAAGAAAACAAGATGTTCTTATGAGGGAAATTAGGCTAGATCCCAGGGCTGTCAGAAAGGCAAGTTCACATCCTCAATTTTCTTATTCCATCTAGGAGAGAAAACACTTAAAGGGCAGAAGAGAATCTCTCCTCCCATCCTACTCCAAACCTTAAAATCCTATTCTGTACCACTAAAGACTTCACAGACTTTGGTGGCTGGAAGGTGCCATTAAAGTACTGAACACAGGATTTTATCTAGCATGGTGGATGAGGGCCAGCACTTCACGGTCACTGACCTGAGTGTGAATCTCCTCACCCACCTGGGTGACTCAGGCTCCCATAAAACCTACCTTATTGGGTTATTATGCAGATTAAATGAAATAATCTATTCAAGTGCTGAACACACAGTGCTCGATAAATAAATCAGCATCTGGAGGAGGGGCACCAGCCCAGCAGTGGTAGAGACCATGACAGGGTGTGCCTGGCATTGTGCCAACCAGTGGGGATCAAAAAAATGAAACAGCCATGGTTCTTGGTCTGTGTAACTACATTCTGTTGGGAAAGATCAATGAAAAAGGTAAGCAAATGGATAATATAAGAATACATTTACAAATAAGAGGAAACAGTGCACATGGGAATCATGGATTTTGCAGAGGTGGCCAAGGAGGGCAGCATGGAAAAGGGGGCATTTGAGCTGGGTCTCCAAGAATGGACGAGCACTTAGAAAGGCCAGTCTGGGAAAAGGAGAGACCGTACTCCAGATCTGGAGGCATGAAAGTAGACAAGTGTATAGGGCCACTTAGGACCTGACTAGACCTTAGGGTACTGGGTCATTATGGACTGGAGCCAGGCTGTGAAGGGGTCCCCTGAGAGGATCACATCTTTTGTCTGATTTTGTCCTCTAGGTCAGTGGCAGCCAAGTTTTTATCACTGTGTACCTTTTTCACAATTACATTTTTTAACAGAGCCCCAATAAATGTACATTTACTTTTAGAATGTATACAGTGATATTTCACTGCTATCTACGTAGTTTAGCTGTGGGACCTTGCAGTTGATATTTCTCCATGCTTCAATTTCCAGAGTAGAGATAATGACAGCATCTTTTATCATAGTGGTGTTTTGAGGATTGGGTTCGTATAAGCAACATTTTTAGAACAGTGTCCACAATCTAGTAAGTTCTAAATACAAGGTAACTATTATGACAGTACTGTAAAATACATCCCCAAACTTGGTAATGAAGGAATTCATGACTCTGGTCCTAAATTCTGTGTATCGCTAACTAGATGAAGGCCATTAGAGTTACGACTGATCCCCCAGAAAAACAACTAGGCCAAAGGGAAGAGTGACATTTCCATGTGCCCTCACCAAGTAGTTTAATCGCCGTTCAGTTTCATCTACCTGTCTTTCAGTAATTTTTGTTAGTTTCATCCAGAGAATTTTCATTTTTGCTGATGTCATTCAGGTTTTTTTTTGTTGTTTTTTTTTTTTTACTTTTTTAATGTTTATTTTTGAGAGAGCAAGAGACAGAGTGTGAGCAGGGGAGGGGTAGAGACAGAGGGAGACACGGAATCTGAAGCAGGCTCCAGGCTCTGAGCTGTCAGCACAGCTGCAGGGCTTGAACCCATAATCTGCGAGATTATGACCTGAGCCAAAATTGGATGCTTAACCAACTGAGCCACCCAGGCGCCCCTGTCATTCAGTTCTTAAAATGAATCAGAAGATACTAAAATTTTATATGTATTTTTTAAATGTCTGTTTATTTTTGAGAAAGAGAGAAAGAGTATGCATAAGTGGGGGAGGGTCAGAGAGAGAGGGAAACACAGAAGCCTAAATAGGCTCCAGGCTCTACGCTGTGAGCACATTTCCCAACTCAGAAGAGGGGCTCGAACCCACGAACCAGGAGACCATGAGCTAAGCCCAAGTCGGCCACTCAACCAATGGAGCCACCCAGGTTCCCCACCAAAATTTTATACTTTTAACAAAAGGTAGAAAACCACTGAAAATGTTATCATTTGAAAGACTTTAAAATAGGTTTATAAAATTGTTTCTATGTTTTCTAAATGGATATAGAATTTCTAGGAAGCATAAATAGTATTTGGCAACAAAACTGTCAATAAATTCATTGCCAAAGTCATTTCCAAATGTTCTGTAGATGATAGAAGTTTATTTTTAAAATCACTCCTGTTTTCACTCATTTTTATAATGATAAGAAACATCAAGGGGCGCCTGGGTGGCTCAGTCGGCTGGGCGTCCGACTTCGGCTCAGGTCGTGATCTCACGGCTCACGGGTTTGAGCCCCACGTCGGGCTCTGTGCTGACAGCTAGCTCAGAGCCTGGAGTCTGCTTCGGATTCTGTATCTCCCTCTCTCTCTGATCTTCCCCTGCTCACGCTGTCTTTGTCTCTCAGAAATAAATAAAACACTTTAAAATTTTTTTTTAAAAAAGAAACATCAAATACAAATTTTAAAAACTTTGCTGGAAATCTGGGGGCACTCTCTTGTCACTATGGAAAAGGTCAGCAAACTTGGAGGAATCTTCTTAGGAAAAAAATAGGATATTCATCTTTAAGGTTGACAAATCTTCCGGTTACTTTCCTCAAGATAACCAGACATCTCCACATGGCTCAGAAAGCACTCACCATCATTTCTTAACTCACTGCAAAATACTGTCAAGATTCTACAATAATTTAACAACTTCTATTCTTTCATTAAATAAGGCATATCGATGCAACTTGCTGCTAGAAGTGTCTCTCTGGTATAAGGTTCTCAACTTTTAAAGAGTTCAACCTTGAAGGCTAGAGAAATAAACTTCCTGTACGTGGTTTCTCATTAAACTTACCCTGAAAAAATTATCTGTGTCCCCATCAAAATGGCTGCTCCCTCACATAGATTTATGGTTTATAGGTGAGAATTTATCTTCTCTCACTCTCCTTTAAGGGCTCCTCGAAAGAAAAAGTCAGTCCTTGTGGCAGATTTGCCCTTGTTCCCCAATGCTGTGACACTCTTCCCAACTAAAGGTAAAGTCTATGTCTCCTCCCTGTCAATCCAGGTGGGCTGATGATGACTTCAATCTCTACAGTATGACAGAAGTCATATGTAGGTTAGGCCATAACATTCCATATGACATAACTATATGAAGGTTAGGTCATAACATTCTGTCTTCAGTGGGGTTCCTTTGTCGGATTCTCTTGGAACACTCACTCTCCGGGGGCTCCATCTTGGAACAAGTCCTCTCAGAACGTGGCTGCCTTGCTGTGAGAAGCTAAGCCACACAACAAGGCCATGTGTAGGTGCTTCCAACATTCCCATCACGTGAATGTAGAAATTTCCAGATGATTCCAGCCCCAACCATCCTTATCATCTATAAGTATTCAAAGATATCCCTGCTGAGGCTCCAGACATCATGAAGCAGAGGCAAGCCACCCCCACCACACCCTGCTCAATCCCTGACCCACAGAATCCAAGAGCATAATAAAATGGTGGTCGTCTTATGCCACGACATTGGGGATGGTTTATTATACAATGGGCACTGGAACAGATCTTTATATATTTCACTATCAGAACATAATCTAGGGATGCCTGGGTGGCTCAGTCAGTTAAGTGTCTGACTTCAGCGTGGGTCAGGATCTCCCCATTCATCAGTCTGAGCCCTGCACTGGGCTCTGTGCTGTCAGTGGGGAGCCTGCTTTGGATCTTCTGCCCCCTTCTCTCTGTTCCTCCACTGCTCATGCTCTTTCTCTCAAAAATGAGAAAACATTAAAAAAAAAACATAATCTAACAAACAACCTAAGTTCTGAGATGCTGAGACTTCTGTACTTTTACCCAACTATGAGACAAACTTCCAATGTGGCACAGTTTCTTCAAACACTTGTTCCTTAAAAGCTTCAATATTTTTACTATCTGCTTTCCAACAGTGTTCGCCAGCAAAGGAATCCATTTCAATTGAATGTCAGAATGTTTGGGGCATATTACTTGGCCATTTTTACCAAAGAAAGGGAAATAAACTTTTTTTTTTTCCCAGTGGTATATAGCCAAATATCTTTGGCCTACAGAAGCCTCAAATAAGCTTCTAAAGCATGTATCAACAAAAATAGTGAAATTTTGTAAACTACTGGACTGAACGCTGATTTTAAACATTGTGAGGGGAAAAAATTGGAGGACTGTTTTATAGTCTGAAGGCTTGTTTTCTTATAAAAAGTTTAAACACATACTGTCAGAAATATGTAATTAACCTTAACAGATCCATCACTCAACTTCACCAATTATCAACACAAGGGCTATCATTCCTAATCTATATTCTACACACTTCCCCCACACTCCCAGGGTATTTTGATTCTAGTCCCAGACATCTTATCATTTCCATAAGCATTTTCTGTATGCAACACAGGGGTCAGCAAACTATAGCCTGCAGGTCAAATCCAGCCAGCTGCCTGCTCTTATAAATAAAGTTTTATTGGAACACAGCCACACTCAATCATTCATTCATGGTCTACAGATGCTTTCATTGACAGAGTCGAGTAGTTGTGAGAGAAGCTATGGCCTCAAGCCGAAGTATAGTGAAGCCAAAAATTTTTACTATCTGGCCCTTATTCAGGAAACGCTTGCCAACCCCTGCTCCAAAAGATAAAGAATTTTTTTTAATGGTAACATCACCTGCCTTATTAGTCATTATAGTTCCATACTTAATTTGGTAATATGGTAATATCATCAGGGTAATGCCTTCATGCTATTACTGGGTAGGAGTTTTAGGATAAACTAAAGGTAGAATTTATAATTAACTGTAGTCAGATCAAATCACTTTGAAAACAATCTGCCTGACTGTCCAACTGGATTTGATTGTTACTATTGTTCCTCACGAGAGAACACGGAGGGGAGGGGGGGACGCACTGAGACCCTAAGAAGCGCATCTTTTCCATTTTCTTCTTGTTTCGTCTTGCCTCATTAAGGCCACTTTCAGTGTGCTATGTGTCTGCAGGGATCGCTAGGACCCACCTTACATGGACCCATTACAACCAGAACATCACTCAGCAGCCCCCTGCAAGGCCTTTGCATTGTGTCAACCCTCCTTTCCCGAGCCTCTCATGCACCACAGGATGGTTCTGCCCGTAGCCTAAGTGTGGAAGCAAAAGTCAATTTGCTTTTTACATATTTTAAAAGCTTAATATCTTATGATTTTCTAGATACAACGTTAGATATCTGATGAAGCTTGATGCAGGCACCATGGATAATCACTGTACAGTATTCTCTGTGTCATTTTATGTACTTGAAACACTGCACAGTAAAAGATACTTTGCACTGCACCCCCAAGAGATGCAGACTTCAAACCCCACTTTGAAGGCCTGGGCAGGAATTTTATCACTTTATTCATTTACACTTAAAACATCTGCAGGGCCTCAGCAAATAGATCAATGAATTGATAAGCTACAGCTTGTGCGGTAAATTTAGTCTGTATATTCTGTGGCTGGATATAAATTGGCTCATGTTTTCACTCCTCAAAATGTCACTCTATCTTATAAGTCACATGACCTAGTCTGATTACATTTTTTCCCTGAACCAAATAAAAGATGACCCAGGTAAACTTTATCTCACACAATGCAAAGTGGTTTGGGTTTTTTCTGGGAAGTGTATTAAATTTAATACTGGTATTAATTACAGCAAAAAAAAAAAAAAAAAAGTAGCCACCTTATATCCAGATAAAATTTGTGGCAATATTATACCACTGAAGTTGTTTCCAGTACAGTAGGAAAGAATAACATTATTTACTTTCAATTGTCAAATGAGAATGTTACAGGCTAGGAAATTAGCTGACAGCCATAAGTCAACTCAGTGGTCAAATATGGGTTATTCAGGGAGGATGGGAAGAACTGAAAACATCACTCACATACTTCTAATTCCTAACATCAGTTCACTTCTTTGGTTTGTATTCTTACATCTACTGTACTATGATAGAGGCTTAATGCTGTTTTTTTTTTTTAATTTATGTTTTTTATTTCTGAGAGAGAGAGAGAGAGAGACAGCATGAGCAGGGGAGGGTCAGGAGAGGGAGATACAGAATATGAAACAGGCTCCAGGCTCTGAGCTAGTTGTCAGCACAGAGCCTGACACGGGCTCGAACCCACAAACTGTGAGATCATAACCTGAGCCAAAGTTGGACGCTTAACCGACTGAGCCACACAGGTGCCCCTGTTTTATTTTCTTAAGACTTTTTTTTTTTTTAATGTTTATTTTTGGGAGAGATAGAGCATGAGTGGGACTGGGGAAGGGAGAGAGGGAGACAAAGAAACCGAAGCAGGCTCCAGGCTCTGAGCTGTCAGCACAGAGCACAACGGGTGGCGGGGAGCGGGGGAGTGTGAACTCACCAACTGTTTTAGATCATAACCTGAGTTGAAGTCAGACACTTAACCGACTGAGCCACCCAGCCACCCCTCAAATGTTCTTTTAAAGCGTAAAGTTAGAGTGTACAGATACAAAGCCATATATCTGGAGTTTCAACACCACTAGGTTGAATGAAAAAGTCCATTATCAGTTAAAAAGAAAAATAACAATCTATTAACTCTCTATGATGTGCTACACAGATGAATAAAGAAATAATCTCTTAAAGTTTCATACAAATTTACAGAAATGGGCATTCTATCAATTGCAACTTAACACAGCAAATGCCTATTTAAGTACTGGCTTCAGAGAGAAGGGATTCCTTCTGTTCAGTGGAATCATTAGAAGAACTTCCGGTGAGGCTCACCTTTGAAATAGGCTTAGAAGGTGACCTAGGAGTTCATCAGCCTGATACAAAGGTCAGGCAAAATGGTGTCCTGGGCTATGCACAGCTGAGGAGCTGTGACAAGTTCATGGTGTGTTTTTGCGACTGAAGTGTAAAGAACACAGTGGACAGTGCTCATTAAGGGATGAAACTGCAAGGGTCCACCAAGGCTAAATTACATTATCAAGGAATGTGTATTTCAGCTTAAAGGCAACAGAGAAATGCAGTCAATTTGAGGAGAATAATAAAAATGAGGGTTTTACAAATAGATTTTTGGGGAACCCGGGTGGCTCAATTGGTTAAGTGTCCAACTCTTGATTTCAGCTCAGGTCATGATGTCATGGTTCAGAGATTCAAGCCCTGCATCAGGCTCTGCGCTAACAGTGCAGAGCCTGCTTGGGGTTCTCTCTCTCCATCCCTCCCCTACTCGAGCTGTTGCTCTCTATCAAAATAAGCAAACTTAAAAACACTTTTAAAAATTTTAGAAAGATTTTTGGTAGAAAGATTAACTGGACTACGGGATGTGGGAAGGTAGGCCAATCTTGTTCTGGTACCTAGTATTAGAGGATTCTACCTTGAATTTATGAAGCGATTGTTTTTCCTAGGTCTATAAATCACTTTGGCAAACAACACAGTTATTTTAAGCATTTTGCTGAGAAATGAAATTTCCAGATCAAGAAACCCTACTGTGAGGTGGGCACTGTAGAATGGAGCTAGGAAGCAACCCACCATGATTCCCACTCCCAGAAACTAGCTCCCTCTGGCTTTCCAATGAAGCCCTTCTTCATTCTTTCAATACAATCTTGGCTTTTCTGATTTGGGTAGAATTCTATTTCCTACCCAATACAATGCTTTAATTTTAACTGTGCTTGAAAAGGCACTTTTTTTTTTCCTTTTGAAACTGGTATAGCTGTGTTCAATAGTTAAGTAAGCTTTTAAATCATTTCAAATTGAACCTAAAATAAAAGGCCAAATATTTAAGAAGCCAGGGATGTCTATTGAGCAAATATTTACACAATCTTTAAAACATTCAATATTTATTCACCCAGCCATAATTGTCGTTTCCAAGACATCAGTCGATGTAAATACATGTTAACTGGAAACGGGGGGTTAGAAATGACTCCGGAAGAGAAACAGCTCTTATCCTGGTAACTCTTCTGATTTTTATTTCCCTGGAGTTTAATATACTACAACTTAAGTATTTTTTAATTTAAAAAGTTCCATTATAAGTGCTTCATAGTTGCACCAACCCAGACGCCCCTCCCCCCACCAGGACTGTTAAAATTTACTGTGTGCAAGTGCGTAAGTTCAACGTGGTGCCACTGCCAACAATTGTCCCCTTACAGCGTGAAGGAAACCTGGAGCATTTTCAATGCTGTACCTTGTAGATACTATTTGTGCAGGGCAATAAAAAGAGATCAAGAAGTCCAGGTAGCTATAATGAGCTCATTTTTATTTTTGTTAGCACTGGTTTTATTTAGTAGCATCAGATATATTCTTGCTAGAGATATATTTGGCTTCCAACACTGGGGGGGAAAAGGGAGCTGAAGAGCTTAATTAAAAACATCCTCCTTCCCAAACCTATGAGCAAAATGAAATTTCTTAACACTCCCTATTATTCAGCACTAGAAAACAATAACAGAGTGCTTAAGATTGTTCCCATCAGAGTTCAGAAAATATGTCTGAAAATCATCCCCCCCCCCAACAATAATAAGAGCAACGGTCCATATTTTACACCAGTAATGAGCCTCCGTTAAACACACACATACACACACGAATAATTGTTAAGCCAGGTTCTATTTCCCTTAAAAGGAAGAGCACAAAGATGAGCAGAGAGCCCTCCACCGAGGAATAGCTCTGGCTGGCTATAGCATAATAAACTGCTGTTTACCTTTTGGATTCTATTTATGCCACATGCACATTGTTCATCATTATTAAATGATCCTTTTTTATCTTTCTATGACAGTTACATATTTTAACAGGTGACAGTTTGCCTTTATAAGCAGCAAAACACTGGTTTATTAGTATGCTTGTGTGGCATAAAATAGAGTTCATTTTTTACTGAAATAACTGGAGGAAAGAAACATCAATTGTGCAGGGTTCTGAATAGCTCAATGGGTATAGAAGGTACTGGCAATAAATTAAGATAGGTTTGCTTTATTTATGAGTCTTAGGTATTCCTTCACAGTTGCTACTGTGCATGAATTTTAAGTGGCCCTTTGATGGGCAAGTCCATCTGAAGCAGTATCAAACTCTTACGCGGTTTCACAATTAATTGCTTCTCTGTAGTAAACTCAAGGAAAAGTATAATTCTACTACTCAGAACATTCTCCCTATCCCCTGACTAGGCTGTATCAGATTGAGAGAGAGAGAGAGAGAGGAGAGAGAAGAGAGAGAGAGAGAGAGACAAGAAGAAGGAGGAGGAGGAGGAGAAGGAGGAGGGAGGGAGGGGGGAGGGAGGGAGAGACATTATGATACCAATGAGTCACTGAAATTCCAAAGGATGTTCCTTATCAGCTTTAGACTCTAGCAAACCCCAACCCAACTCATTCCAGAAACAGACAGTGATGTCCTGGGTGTCTTCTTAGAATAAGGATGCGGAGGGGGGGCAGGGTGCCTGGGTGGCTCAGTAGGTTAAGCATCCAACTTCGGCTCAGGTCATGATCTCACAGTTCATGGGTTCGAGCTCTGCGTCAGGCTCTGTGCTGATAGCCAGCTCAGAGCCTGGAGCCTGTTTCAGATTCTGTATCTCCCTCTCTCTCTCTGACCACCCCCTGATCACACTGTCTGTCTGTCTCTCTCTCTTTCTCTCTCAGAAACTCAAAAAAAAATTAAAAAAAAAAAAAAAGAATAAGGATCTGGGGCAGTTCCTTAGCCTCCTGACTGATGCCGTGGACCCCTGGGTACCCAAAGAAAGACACTGTTCCCAGCAAATAGCATGTAAGAATCTTAACTACCACAAACTTCATATGCCATTGTTCGTGTTTATATTTAATAATAAACATAAATAAGTAAAATCCTGCCTACAAATAATACTTTGTTGTATGTGCTTTGGGGAGAAGGCAAACACCCCATCCAACACAGAATGCCAACACCCAGCAATGCCAACGAAGCCTAAGTTAGTAGATCATTTCTATAGCTGCTCATAGGAAGCACCTCGTTGGGTAAAATATGGCCCTTTCGATGATGGACGCACCAGAGGTGTCAACCGCACACAGGCACGGTGCGGGGCGAAGATAACGGGCCTGGCTGGTAGCTTAGTTATTTGTTTCTCACCTGACAGGTGAGCTGTTCTCTCTGCATTTTCGAGGAGACATAACTACACCTGTCACTCCGAAGGCAAAGCTCACTCAGGAAGACCACTGCCAAATTCCTGATGGTTACAATTTCATTCTCAGGGGTCTAGTGTTTGGCAAACCGATGGCAGGGAAGGAAGCAGATGTTTTCTTAATTAAAATCTTGAGGGACAACCATTTATTTAATCTTAGCAAGGGACTGGCAGGGAAAGGGATAAGGGCTGTTTCTTCTTTGATAAGTTTAAAATGGAAAAATTAAACCCCAGCAACAGAGGAAGCGGTCATTACCTCTCCCACTATGCATTCCTCTCTCCTCCCTCTTCTATACCTCGTCTACCTTTTCACCAGAGTCCACACACACAGGCCCAGAGGACATGTCTTATACATGTTTTCATTATAGCACTTAAAAAAAAAGATCAATCAGCTTTTTGCACCCTTCTCTCACTAAAGTTGCTTCTGCCCTTTGAAAATATGAAAGCCCTTGAGTGATTTTATATTTTCAAAGGGTAAAAGTGCTAAAGCGCACTTCTCTATTTCAGAGAGGAGGAAGAAAAGCGAATCTGTCTGCCTCAAGTGTTCACTTGGAAATGGCAAAAATGAACCACCGATGTGATGAGAAGTAGCTACGGCACCTGGAGTTATACAGAAACAGCACTCAGGAGTCCGGGCCTGGAAAACAAAACACAAGGAAGGCATTGCCTCGGGCCCCACCTTTGTGGTGCCTGCTTCCCTAACTATCGCGATGACGAACATCTGGCCAGCATTAAATTCCACCGCGGATGATGCTGCAATGTGGGTGAAACCTGTGCCCAGTCCCCATGCCCTGTCACCCTTACCGCCAGCAGTCACCGCCAACCACCTGCTCTCCTCACTGGGAAGGCTCGTTCCCGGTGTGTGGGTTGTCTTTCCTTTCTGAAGTCCAGTCTTTAATACACTGCTACTCTCCACCCCACTATTAGACATTACTTTAGGGGCAACTGGGTGGCCCACTCAGTCCAGCATACGACTCTTGGTTTCAGCTCAGGTCATGATCTCATGGTTCATGGGATCGAGCCCTGAGTCAGGTTCCATGCTGACATTGCGGAGCCTGCTTGGGATAATCTCTCTCCCTCTCTCTCTCTGCCCCTCCCCTGCACACTCACTCACTCTCTCAAAATAAATAAACTTAAAAAAAAAAAAAGACATTACTGGGGATCCTGGGTGACTCAGTCAGCTAAGCATCTTGCTCTTGATTTCAGCTCAAGTCACGATGTTACAGTTTATGAGTTCAAGCTCCACATCAGGCTCCACACTCACACTCTGGAGCTTGCTTGAGTTTCTCTCCCTCACTCTCTGCCCCTCCCACCCCCACTCAAAATAAATAAATAAACTTAATATATTTTTTTTTTAAAAAGGGGGCATCTAGGTGGCTCAGTTGGCTAAGTGTCCAACTTTGACTCAGGTCACGATCTCGTTCATGAGTTTGAGCCCTGTGTCAGGCTCTGTGCTGACAGCTCAGAACCTGGACCTGCTTCAGATTCTGTGTCTCCCTCTCTCTCTCTGCCCCTCCCCCATTCACGATCTGTCTCTCTCTCAAAAATAAACAATTTTTTTTTCTATTTATAAGAACTACTTATAAGGCTGGACTTCAGAACTTAACACTTCAGAACAAACAATTGCCTCTCCCAAGGACATTTGTGTTTTTCCTTTCTCTGTGAAATAAAGGTTTTGTCTTCTGTTAAATGCACAACCTCAGGCCTGGCCAGCCAGGGAGAAAAGTATTTCTGAGGGAAAGGAGTTTTGCCCGTATTTGTGCAGCCCTGACTGTCCTGTCTCCCAAACACTCTTACCTACAATTCATCACTAAGTGCGGGTATCATTTCCTCTGGGTGAACTCCACTTCCAAGGTTTGGGCAGGTCGGGGAGGGGAGAGGAAATTGCTCTCCGTGGGGCCAGAGCACCCTGCGGTACCTCCTTTCCTGCATTTCCCACAGTGCCTTGTAAGGATTATTCTGGCATCTCCCTCAGTAGCCTGTAAGATTCATGATGACGGTTGTACTCGCTTTTACTTCTAGAGCCAGTTTCTAACAGTGACTCAAACACAGAGGTAGTAGTAACAAACACAACTTATTTTGTATCAGAATGATTTAAAGTAGTTTGCATGTATTTATTTAATTAATCTTCAAAATATCTCCATGCAGTGGGTACTATTGCTTATCCCCCTTTTACAGGTAAGGAGACTATAACACAGAGGGGTTAAGCTATTCTCCTACCACCACACAGGTAATAAGTGCTAAATACTGAATTCAACTCAAATAGTCTGAGAGTCTAGGAACTATTCTTCACTGCCTTCCAAAAATATGTACACAATATACTCAAATGTTTTTTGGAAGGATTAAAAAATTCAGATCATTTATAAGTCATATGATCCAAAAAGAGTTACTTTAATATCTTCCAATTTTATTTCCTTCTCTGCATTCTCAGTTTCTTCCTTTTGAGGCAAAAAAAAAAAAAGCCCTATAATCTGGCTAGTACCATGCATGCATGTGTTAAATACATGTTACTTCTCCTACCTAAATACCAATTAATGGGACTGATTCTCTTTGTGAGTCTCAGGCAATAAAAGCCCAGTTAGAAATACAGGTAACTTATTTTTACCCGAGGTGGTCGTATGGCCTATAATTAATATTACCAACTATTAGCAGCTCCTACATCAACTCATGCATAATCTTTGCCCAAAGCAAGGTCAGTCATACATAACACAGACTCCAAGGCAGCAAGGTTATTGATGCAATTTTCCCCTGATGCACCGGAAGCATCAGTTAGGCCCAGAAACAGCAAACACCCTGCAAGTTAGGGTCCGGTCCCCAGCCAGCGCAGGACCAGTGAAGTGGGCTTACTGGCGCCCACCAGAGCCCCAGAGAGCCAGACTCCGTCATTTCCGAGCCTGCTGCTTCCACTACCAAAGGGGAAAACAGAGCTGGCATTCGAGGACAGTTACACATTAGGAAAAAATGTAATCGGTCAACTGCTGATATCAGAGACAACAGCCAAGGACAGAACCAAAGGATCGATTCCAAAACACATTGGCTTAGAGAACCGCGAGCGTATCTGGTAATGAAGAGGTGGCTGGGAAGGCTACTCTGGAGCACCTACTATAGCTGGGTCTAAAGGAAGTATCCAATGCAAAGAATCCTGGACACTCATGTGAATCTCCATTACAAAGTTGGAAGGCACCTTGGTAGGACACAGAAAAGAACACACGTAATGGCGATAAACTGACCTGTGCTTCAAATCCCTTCCGCTATGACAGGCATGGCCTCAGGAAAGTATAGTTGAGTTTTAATTTCCTTATATATAAGACAGATAATAATGCCTACTTTATACAGTTATTGTAGGAAGCATATATGTCTCAAGCATCTACCATGACGAATGACACATAGCAGACATTCACATAATCGTATATAATTAGCAAGCCATAGTTCAGTTAGCACACAAATATTCATGGTAGTTGATAAGTATGCATTCATTCATCTACTCGTTTATTCCTTGAATTACTAAAATGTGCCAAACAGCAAGGATGTGATGATTCAGGAAACAACCAGCCTGTCATCAAGGTGTTTGATAACGAAACATAAACAGACATCTGACTCACTACACAGATGACTACCGGCTATGAATCTCTGATACCATTACAGACATGCACACACTGGGGCAAACACGTCTGTACATTAGGAATCATAGAAGCTTCCACTCTGGAGGTGAGGACTCTAGCTAAGAGAGGTGGTGGTGGCAAAGGAACAGATGAATTGAGAACATGTTAAGTCACAGATTGCCAACAAATATGGTCTCCAGATTTTTATTTTCTGCATCTTAATTACTTCAGATGCATTTTATTAATAAATCAATTTAAGAAGGTGGGAAGGGGACTTGGCAGAAACTAATTGCTCTACTCTTAATTAATTTTGCCCATGAAAATCCCCTGCAATTGTTTGCTTCTGTCCAAGAAAAGAAAAAAAAATACAGAATAGGAGCATATGTAATGATGATTGCTCTTGGCTAACTAGAGCCAGACTTCAGAGCCGAGATGGCCTGCACCAGCATATGAACAGTAAATATTCTAAGTAAATATATCCCTACTTATCTAAGTCTACAATAGTTAGAAGAGCTCATTTTAGCCAAGGCCAGATTCATTCTGATGCTGAGATGAAATCCATATACGGTAACATACCAGGTAGAGAAAAATCTTCCTTTAGGGGCGTCTGGGTGACTGAATCGATTAAGCATCTGACTCTTGGTTTCAGTTCAGTTTATGATCTCACGATTTGTGGGCTGGAGCCCTGCACTGGGCTCTGTACTGACAGTGCAGAGCCTGTTTGGGATTCTCTGCCTCCCACCTTGCTGCCTCTCCCCCACTTGCTCTTCCTGTCTCTCAAAAATAAAAATAAAAATAAATTTTAAGAAAGAAAGAAAAGTCTTCCTTCAATGTAGTCTTGGGAGTATTTTAAAAAAAAAAAAAAAAAAAAAAAAAAAACNTAGTCAGCTCAGTGAACACAAAGAGTGAGACACTATAGCCAGAGTGGGTGCAAACCACTATCCCCAGGAAGTTGTTGGAAAAGAATACGTGCTATTTTCACACTTGTCCAAAGCACTGAAGATATGTCACAGGGATACTCAGAATCTCCTACCAAGAAGGTAACACTGAAAAGACAGAAACAGAAGAACTCAAGTATGTGGTTCATACCCAGATAATTTGTTGCTGCTCTTTCAAAATGGTAGAGACAAAGAGGAACCAAGGGGGATTTACAGACTAACAGAGGCACCGTGAGGAATATGGCTTCTACCTGGAGAATGGCTCTGAGTGGTCAGGTATCTATTGGGATTCTCACTTCTCTTTCATACTTAACCGTCTTTTCAAATTTTTTTTAATGTTTTTTTATTTATTTCTAGGACAGAGAGAGAAACAGCGTGAGCAGGGGAGGGTCAGAGAGACAGGGAGTGACAGACTCTGAAACAGGCTCCAGGCTCTGAGCTGGCAGTCAGCACAGAGCCGGACGCGGGGCTCGAACCCATGAACTGCGAGACCATGACCTAAGCGAAAGTCGGACGCTTAACCGACTGAGCCACCCAGGCGCCCCTCAAATTTCTTTTAATAAACACACAACACATTGCCAAATGAAGGAGGGACAAAAATACTTTCACCTAAAAGAACTTAGAGAAAATACAATGAAATTCCCCTAGGCTCCTTAGTTGCATGAATTTGACCATTTAGCCTATTCGTGACTTCCAGGATGGAAAAGAGAATGCCAGCTCCTAAAACCCCCACTGCCAGGCATGCTGGCTCACTGACTGAGGTTCCTGAATGTTCACCCGCCTTGAAGCTCCCAGCAGTCAACAGTTGAGTGAAGGGGGCACTGAGAGTTCACCTCTACGACTGACATCAAAGAGCAAGTCAGAATGCTTCCTTCAGAACTGTAATCATCACAGGGCCTTGGGCCAAAGGGTTATTATGGATAGCTGGTACCCTCTTATCTCTAGTCCTTTTCCTATAATTTCCCATTTTTTGAACCCTCAACTCAAAATGCCCAGGATCCTTAAGTTCTCTGCTGATAAAACAAATTCCCAACTATCCAGACTCATTCAATCAGAAACCCAGTATGCTTTTAACCTAGCAAAATGTCCCTAACATGAGACCACCAAACACTTACTCCAAATTCTTTAGCTAATCTGGACTATGATAACAGCAAATATTGTGGAAGAGTGTTATCATTCCTATAGGTTTTATATTTTATTATTAGGTGGGGTAGCACAATGATTTCACCAAAACAAATTATACACCTAAATAGTGGTTTTGCAGTTAAAATGCCTTAAAACCTAACTTCCACCAAACATGTGTGTTAAGAAGATAACAGTAAAACAAAAAATTATCTCTGACCTCGGGTGGTAAAAATCAGGAACAAGAAACACTTATAAAAAAGAACTAGAATATGGTCTGAGTGATGCAGTACCAGAAGTGATGTCGAGGTATGGAAATGCAGCATTCAACAAGAAAAATTTAATCTCCAGGGGAAGGGACAATTCATGGATAGTGTTCCATGAAGGCAGATTTGATAAACAAAGGGCAGGAACAATGGCACAGAGATGTGAGTCCGCACAGCAGGCTTGGAAATTACCCAGTGTCTGGATGTGAAGTCAACATCATTAACAATGGACTCAACCAGTCTAAGAATCTTGGATCTGTCACATACACCTCTTCACCTTTCTTCCAGTATCTTCATATTTCCAGTATCTTCATATTAGTTCATATTCTGGACATATTAGTTCGTATTCTTGCCTGTGGAATGGATAATGAAAGGTGTTCTGGAATAAGCTCAAGAAAAAAAAGAGCATCAGGGATCACCAAGTTGTGTGACCCTGGGCAGTGTATTTAAATTCCACAAATCTTTAGTGGTCATGGGTAGGCTAATACTATGAGACTAACCGGATAATATCCTACAGCCCTTCATTTACAAACCCGTTTCATTCAATAATTTATCAAATATCTATTAAGTAAAAGAACATTCTGTCCAAAGGTATGAAAGATGATTAAAACGCCATGCTTGCTTTCAGAAGTTTACACATAATAGGGAGCAAAAGAGAAATAAATATACCTAAAACAATACTCAAGGCAACATGTGAGAAGTATAAGCACAAAATGTACAAGAGGAAATTGTGGGGTAGTTTTGAGGCACCAAAAGGAGTCCAGTTGAGTAAAAGGTACACAAAGAGACAGTAGGGATTAAAAAACAAAACAGAAAAACTCTACAAAGGGTTACTGGAAGGGTTACGAAGAACATTTAACACCAGACTAAAAAACGCCTATGTGTATATGAAATGTTCATAGAAGGGAACCTGAGCGGCTCAGTCAGTTGACTGTCTGACTTCAGCTCAGGTCATGATCTCATGATTCATGGGTTCAAGCCCCAAAACAGTCTCACCGTTGTCAGCCCCGAGTGTGCTCTGGATCCTCTGTCCCTGCCCCCCGCCCCTCCTCTGCTCCCACTCTTTCAAAAATAATTTTTTAAAAAGGAAATGTTACAAAGGTGACATAATAGATCATTAGAGAAACGAGGGGGACTTCTCAGTAAATGGTTCTGGGACAACTGGCTATTCACATGAAGAATGAAATGAAATCTCTAACTCAAACTCTACACAGAAAAATATAAAATGTATTCCAGGTGGATTCGAGGCCAAAATAGGAAAAAAATCAAACTATACAATTTAGAATACAGGAGAATGGGGCACCTGGGTGGCTCAGTAAGTTAAGCCTCTGACTTTGGCTCAGTTCATGATCTCACGGTTTGTGGGTTCGAGCCCCGTGTCAGGCTCTGTGCTTGGAACCTGGAGCCTGCTCTTCGGATTCTGTGTCTCCCTCTCTCTCTGCCCCTCCCCCACTCATGCTTTGTTTCTGTCTCAATAATAAATAAACTTTAAAAAAATTAGAATACAGGAGAATGTATTTAATTGCACTTAGGAAGGATTTCCTCAAGACAACACAAAAGAGCTAAGCATAAAATGATAACACTGAAAACACTAAAATTGAAGCTTAAGTAAATGAGAAAATAAGGTAACATATTCATCAGAAAGTACTGTAAAGTAAAAAAATAAAAATAAAAACAAGAAATATCACATATAATAAAGGTTTACATAAAATATTTTTGACACACACACTTAGAGCTGCTATAATTCAATAAGATAATAAAAATGAGCAAAATGCTTGAGCATTTCAAAGAAATATAAATGGCAATGAGGTATATGAAAAAATGTTTAACTTCGTTAGTAATCAGAAATATGGAAATTAGGTCCATGCAAAGATAATCATGTTAAAACCCACGAAAAAGTGGCAGAAACCTCAGGCCCAGAAATACCAAATGTCGGCTGACGTGAAATGATGAGAGCTTATACAATGCTGAAAATAATTTGGCGCCATCTGGAACATTCAACATGCTTGTGCTTTAGGTCTTAGTAATCTACTCTCAGGTATATAAGAAACACTTGAAAATGGGTACCATTAGACATGCATAACAACGTTCCTAGTTAGCAGTTTTCATAAAAGAAAAAAAATTTCACTGACAGCAACATAATTATGTTTGAGTCACACCACCGAATATTGTATTTGAGGGAAGTGAATCGACAACAGTACATGTAATAACAGAGATGAAACACAATCTTGGTCGTGACAAACAACAACTGCTGAGAAATATGTAGGCTCTAATTTAAATACATCTCCAAAGGAAGTAAAAGTAAACTCTGTTTGTGGAGAAGTGCATACATATTTGTTTAAACTATTTTTTTAAAAACAAGGAAATGATGAGTACAGAATGTGAGCATGATTATTTCTGCAGAAGCACCAGAGGGGTGCATTACGGGAGAAACACACCAGAGTCAAGCATTGAGAATGCTCCACCTATTACGTATGGTTGTTAAGCGCACAAGTGCCCATTTGAACTTGATTTTGAAAAAAACACTTATTCATATGTAACAGTAACATCACAAAATGTCTTACAGTTTGTATTTGATTTCACAGACAACTAAGAAACTGCTGGCAGTTGTGAACAAGGCAGTAGTAGTAGAAACGCTTGCGGGGCGCCTGGGTGACTCAGTCGGTTGAGCATCTGACTTTGGCTCAGGTCATGATCTCAGGGCTCTTGAGTTCGAGCCTTGCATTGGACTTGCTGCTGTCAGCACAGAGCCCGCTTTGGATGGATCACCTGTCCCCCCTCTCTCTGCCCCTCCCCCACTTGCACTCTCTCAAAAATAAACATTTAAAAAAAAGAAACTCTTGGGGTGCCCGGGTGGTTCAGTCAGTTAAGCATCAGACTTCAGCTCAGGTCATGATCTCAAGGCTCATGGGTTTGAGTCCCACATCGGGCTCTGTGCTGACAGCTCAGAGCCTGGAGCCTGCTTCATATTCTGTCTCCCTCTCTCTCTACCCCTCCTCTGCTCACACTCGGTCTCTTTCCGCAAAAACAGGTGTACATTGAAAAATCATATATATACAGAAGAGAAATTCTTGCTGAGGAAAGAATTCCTATGGCAAGGTGACTGGAATGGCAATGAGGTCCCTGCCTACCCCTCTTGGTCAGCAGCACTGCTGGTGCTGGGACCCTGCCCCACACCATAGGAGGCTCTACACTACCTACATCCTTCAGGGGTCAAGACTAGGATGATATTAATCCACTCATAATGATAAATACTTATCATTTACATCCTGGGCCCAAGAGATGTTGGATGATGCTTAAGAGGATAGGAATCTACATCTGTGGGCCCTGTGCTTTTCTCCAGAAGGGAAACTTGGTACAACCTCGAAACTGGGTTCTTAGAAGTCTCCTCCCTTTATACATAATCACTCTCCTAGAATCTCAACTCATTTAGTAATACCTCAATTGTTCCCAAGCAGGACACGTCTAGCCCCCAAAGGCTGCAATGTTTTGTGCCAGCATCCAGTTTCCCTCATCCAAGCCACCTGGGACACAATGTGGAAAGAGAAGGCCTAACAGGTAAGGAGAGGCAAATCGGGATGGGTCACTTTCAATCCCTTAACTTTTGCTAGGACAGTGATTTTCAAATTCCTTCATTAAATTTCAAAACAAGATCAGAATCTACATTTATACACAGTCAACACACCCATTAAATCAATGGCTCTCAATCTTATGGTCTCAAGCTGAGAATCCCCTGAGAAGTTAAAGAAATACCAATGGGTCAACCCCCAGGAGAGATTACCCTGCGTTAGAGGCCCTGCCAACAGCTGAGGGAGAACATTGGAGTTACACTGTTGGTCTTCGTCATTTAAATTACACACATGGATTTCTATACACCAAGGTTACACTAAACATTTGGTGCTCATCTTTCAATCTACTGTGCTTCAATAAAACCATTTAAACATACTTTAAAATGTTAAACATCACTTTTAAGCTTAATAAAAAGTTAATGGCCACACTCATTCAAAGTACCTGCATATGATGGTCTCCCCCATCCTGGCTGACAAAGTTACAAATGTCCAACTTCATGCTAAGCTTAAAAAAAAAAAAAAAAATGGCACTAGGTGATGACCAGGTATTTGTATATCTAAAACCTGACCACCATTTCCAGGAGCAAGATCCTTCACTGATTATCACTAAAAATAATCAAAACCCCAAATATTCTGATACCTCATCTCCAAGTTTTCAACACCCGATGTGTTTAACACTTTTCCAGCAAGGTGGTGTTGACGTGAATAATCATCAAGGTCTAGTCACCAGAGTTTCCAAGCTCCGGCTCAACAGCAGGGATTGCTTTTTGCAAGTTCTCATGGCCCTCAGAGGCACAGAATTTGATTGAAAATAAGGAACAATAGGGACTGCATGAGAAGAAGCAAGTGAAACCTTTAAAATCATATCCAGTCACTCCTTTTGAATGCAGATTTAGAGCCTTTTGAGGGTATCACCAGCATACTGCTGCCAGCATCAAGAGCTTTCTTAGAAGAAGCACCAGTTAAATGCTTATGCACATTTGAAATCTGTTCCACCTAGTGTCCTCACTGTGTCCAACCATCATGGCCATTTGAATACCACCACCTCCTAACAGGCCCAGCTGACCATTCAAGCTGGAAAGGGTTACCTTCTCACCACACCTGAATACCCAGATGTAAACAGGAAAAAATGGAAGTTGGAAGCAATATACTTGCCCTGATAAGAATTAGTAGCTGTGTGGTTAATAACATTCTAAAACTATATCCTTTGGGTAAAGTATAATGCACAGCACTGACATCACATAGTGTTAGTGAAAATGAAGTCAATATAGTCTTTCCTATGTACAGATTTTTAAAATAATTACACTTAATGCTTACAGTATACTAGTGATTATAGATCTTAAATGCTACTTCAATATTTGTTCATATTACATACATTTAGCACCAGGATGAAGAAGTAATTGGGATAAAAGTTTAAGACTCACCCCAGATTTCATCCCAACGCAATATAACATAGACTCCTTTTACAAAATTAATTAGCTCTGCTACACTGAACTTGAGCCTCTCAAATCAAAACCCCAACATTCGATGATTAAGAACTGAGCAACAAAATCTGTTTTATTTCAAAAGTATTTAGAAAAATATAGGCATTTTAAATAAAAGGAAAACATCCTTTTAACAGAGGAAAAAAGTGATTGATAGTCTTTAGTCTTCTAGTATGATTTCTGTTGAATTCCTTTGTACCTCTATTGATTACTTTTGTTAGGAGAGGCCTGGAAAGGAAAAGAGGTAAGGGTGACACTGAGAGACTGAAGACCTGGATTCAGGTGCAGGCACCGGCAGGAATGACCCTAAAAGCCAAGAAAGCTACATCGCTTCTCTAGATCTTTGTTGTTCATGTTAAGATTTGGGATTTACCCTAGAAATATTAGGGTTCCTTTCAGAGATATAATTGTACAACTTTCCTCTAAAAATGGGAAACAGAATACATAGAAACTCAGTGACCAAGTTAGTGTTTATCAAATGTTAAATGGAAAGCAACACAGATGCTTTCTCTCTTCTGCTTTTAGACAATGCCCCTCCACAAAGCTAGTAGAAGCTTTAGAAATGCAGCGCAAAGACAAGTATCGAAAAGGATTGACTGACTCCCAGATCTGTTAAATCTCTTCACAAAATGCACCAAAGTCACTGAGACAAAACTGAAAGCTGGCTGTTCTATTCAGTGAGTTTTATCTATCACAGGTGTTTTATTAAAACAATGTGAAGAGACTTCCAATACAGAAACAGAAAAATTCATAAATCTGGTTTCTATTAGAAAGGAAAAGTAAGCAACCATGGGCCCCTACACCCAAGTGAGCAAAAATTAGCCACGGGGGTGGGGGTGGGGGGGACGAGGAGGGCATCCTATTCATACTGTAAATGAAAGGTACTGAACAATGGAGAGCATCACGGAATCTGAGAGCATGCAGGAGCTTTAAAGACAATTTAGTCATTTCTTCTCACTTTAGGAATAAAAAGAACCAGGGTCACCTGGGTGGCTCAGTTGGTTAAGTGACTGACTCGATCTTGGCTCAGATCATGATCTCACAGTTTGTGAGATGGAGCCTCACCCCCACACCCCCCGAGTCAGGCTCCACACTGTAGGCGTACATGTTCTCTCTCTCCCTCTCCTTCTGCCTCTCCCCTGCTCACAGCGTCTCTTTCTCAAAAAAAAAAAAAAAAAAAAGATAAAATAGGTAAGATAGACATAGACAGACAGACAGACAAAAAGTACCAGAGAACGAAATGGTATGTTGAAGGACACGTGGTCTTGAACTCCCCAGGCCCACCACACTCCTTAAATGAGAAGGAAGTGACTTTGAGGAAGAAATAAAGATTTGGAGGGTAAATGAGAGACACCATGGAGAAAGAGAGAAATGGGAATATGTGAATTAAGCTGCTTTCAAGTCAAAATTGTACCTACATCTCAAGTGTGTTATTAATGCCATTTAAATTAATACCATAGAACTTTAATGATCTAAGTTTGCTATGATGGTGATATATGACATTCTACTAATATATAATATATAATACATACACAGATACCCATGCATTAAAGCACTTATCACCTTGACAATTATTAATAATCGGCTCTACAGATGATGATCTTCTCTGCCACAGGATGTGATGCGGTATCGCTGTCTTTTCCCACTGCTATTCCAGAGGATGAAATGCATTTCAAGCTGCCTGCTGAACTTGAGAAAATATCAATGGATTGTGTGGGGCTTTTTTTGCTTTCTTTTTGCCCCAATGTAAAAAAAATTAATGACAAATCTCTTTTTCAGCCTTACTTCTTTAACGCAAACTCCCAAAACACTTACATCCCACCCACCCACACCTCGCACGGACAAAAACCTGTGAACCTCCTGACTGACTGTTTTTTGGTTTTTTTCTTCAGGAAAACAACCTTGGAAATCTGATGCGAGCTACTGGCAGTCAGTGTAGCTTCTGGCCCCAAGACTGAAAGGGATACAAGGGTTGTCTGTTAGATGCAGTACAGTTAAACTTCTCCCAGCCCCTTTCAAAAAAGGCTTAGAACACACTTATATTTGCCTGTCAAATGATTTTATTTGGTGGTCTGTATTTTCCCCTAATATTTTTTTAAGATAGGCTGGATAATGTTTCTTTTAATGTTTATCTTAGAAAGAGAGAGCAAGCATGAGTACAAGTTGGGGAGGGGCAGAGAGTGAAAGAGAGGATGAAAGGGAGAGAGAGAGAGAGAGAGAGAGAAGGAGAGACAGGGGGATAGAGAGAGAGAGAGAGGGATAAAGAAAGGGAGAGAGAAAGGAAGAGAGACAGAGAAACTGAAGCAGGCTCTGTGCTATCAACACAAAGCCCAATGTGGGGCTTGATCTCCCAAACCATGAGATCATGACCTGAGCCGAAGCCAGACGCTCAACCAACTGAGCCACGCAGGATACATAATTCTTAAAGACACGTTGATGAAAACTGTTATTGGAAGTCCATTTGCTCTATGCCATGGCAATATTTCCAAATACAAATTGAAAGATTTTAATCTTTTACAAGTGTACACAGAAAGAAAAAATAAAGCACTGGCACTCAAAATTAATAATAAAGACAAGGCGGAGGGGAGGGTGTGCGCCTGGGTGGCTCAGTCAGTTAAGTGACCAACTTCTCATTCCCAGTTGGTGAAATTGAGCCCCATGTTGGGCTGCGCACTGACAGCGCAGAGCTTGCTTCTGATTCTCTCTCTCCCTCTCTCTCAAAATAAAAAATAATAAAGACAAGGTATCTAGAAAGTCATGTATGCTGAGGAGCTAGTATTCCATTTCTTAAAATTATCTGGTTTGTAATGGCATCTTTAAAAATAAAAACAGAGAACTAACTGGTGATTTTACTTACTTTAATGAACACTTTAATTCCTTTGATCAAGAAAATATTATTGCTTAGCAAGTTCCTCCGAATATTGGACATACAACTTATTGCATACTGCAGTATGCCATCAGTGAGCTATTCAGTTTTACTTCCCTCCAATCTCTTCTGACACATTTCCCGGCTGGGGCTGTGTCTGCGTATAACCATGAGAACATAATACCAACAGACCAAGAAGGCAACACAGGCATCACTCAAAATTTTTATTCAGTTACTCTCCTCACACATCCACAGCCCTGTCTCCAACGTAATGCGAGCAAAATGCTATATCGTCCAGCTCAGGTCTAATGAATCTATCTCGCAAGAAAACAGAATTACATGGTAAACAAGTCCAAAACCCAGAAACCATTTGGAGACTCAGCTTTGAGTTCTGGTACTCCTGAGTACCTTGGTTGAAAAATCTCTAAATCTAAGTTTATCAGCTCTTTGATATCACCGTGGAGGTGAAAATACAAAGCAACCATACTTGTGAACATACTTAAAAGTATCAAGTTCCATGCAAATGAATTATTACTCACAATAGCCATCTATGATAGTGTTCCTCTTCTACTTAACCATCTTTTACAAGAGTCTATCTATTAATGTAGGCTTTGGGGTGCCTGGGTGGCTCAGTCAATTAAGTGTCTGACGTCGGTTCAGGTCGTGATCTCACAGTTTGGGAGTTTGAGCCCTGTGTCAGGCTCTGTGCTGACAGCTCGGAGCCTGGAGCCTGCTTCAGATTCTGTGCCCCCTCTCCCTCTGCTTCTCACCTCCTTGCTCTCTCTCTCTCTCTCTTTCTCAAAAATAAATAAAACATTGAATTTTTTTTTAAAGAGAAGGAATGTATGCTTTATAATCTATTAAGGAAAAAAAATATAGGGGCACCTGGGTGGCTCAGTTGGTTAAGCATCCAGGTTTTTCAGCTCAGGTCATAATCAGGGTTCATGGGTTCGAGCTCCATGTTGGGGTCCAGGCTGGCAGCACAGAGCCTGCTTGGGATTCTCTCCCTCCTTCTCTCTGCCGCACCTCGCACCCCACCCCCCACCCCCCT